>NW_023468316.1:0-6020 GCF_013731165.1 Rhagoletis pomonella | reverse complement strand
TGATCCAAAAATTCCATCACACATACAAGGAACGGAACGACATGTTCTTATATGAGTTTCATTCAGCCTTATCCTGAGTTTCGCCCGAAAAAAATTTTACCCGAAAATTTTTTATCCGCCCATAGTAAATGGAAGCAAAAAGGAAAAAGTGAACCGGTTCGGGGAAAATGAAACTCGTGATAAGGGCGTTTGTGAATCGGTAACAAAGTTCTATAGGGAAAGCTGTTGAATAATATTTTTACTACGGTGAGAAACGCAGATTTATGCGGCATATAATATTACTAATTGAAGTGAAAATAATATTTTAAGAAAACATCTACCATCGGTGATTGCAATTCATCAATTTAAGCTGTTATTTAACAAAAAATTACACACATAATCAATTTATGCGATTGTCAAAATTGTCTATGCATTTGTCAAAAATTGCACTAGCCTCATAAGCTATTGAAATTTTATTCACCTCATAGTTGTCAAAAATTTACTCGCCGCGAACTTTGTTACCGATTCACACACGCTCTAAGGCTGATTTTCTTCGAACCGGTTCACTTTTCCGGTTTCCGTGTATTCACTAAGGGCGAATGAAAAAAATTCGGGTCGAAAAAGGGCATTATTTTGCAAATAAAACTTTTCAAAAGTACAAAAACTATTAATTATATGACTGATGTTTTTTTATTTGTTTTAAACGAGTTTAAAACAAAATGTTTTAAAACGTCTTTTGAATATAAGGTGAGTTTTTTCCATTGTTTTAAACAAGGTTTTAAACACTTGTTTTAAACATTGCTAACCTGAGCCGAACTAAGGACGAGTACAACAGTTTAAGAGTATAGGAATCAGAAACCGAAGAACAATTTCAACGAATAAAGGCCAAATAGCGAACGATTTAGAAACAATATAATTTAAGTGAGTTGTGAAGTTGAGCTTGGAGTCCAAATATACACTCAGCTCTTTAAATTCACTAATTGTCTTTAGCGGCGAGTTTGAGATGCAGTAAGATGTTAAAACAATATTGCAAATTTTCGCGCAAGAAGTCCCAGCAAACACAGTCTCTAACGTTAGAGAAATTTGGATTTCTACATTAGATAACAAGGGTAATTCTCTAATCGTTCTCCAGTCGATGAAGTTAGAGAACTACATTAGAATTCGATTTGAGAACGATTAGAGAAACAACGCAAATTCAAATAAATGTAAATAAGCAATATTCAAAATGTATGAATCATAAATTATGTTTAAGTTCAAATAATTTATTATTTTATTTGCAAATACATTTCATACAAATTTTACAAACAAAACGTTTTATTTAATAATGGTGCATTTACATGGTATGAAGCCATATGAACAAGTGATATGCTAAAATAGAAAACTACATGTTCTAATGAGGAATTCAATGGTATCGAGTGGGATGCATATAATACATTTTTTCGTATGAAAAAGATGCGGAGATGCTGTAAACATACTGTTGTGATACTGTTAAGCATCTTCCCATGAGAAGTTTAACAGATGCAGGGATACCAATGAGGTTTTTTTCCCCGTTTTGATGCTTTTGTAGTACAAAAAACCGCCTAAAAAGAGGAAAGCTGCAACTCTGACATTAAAATTTTCACATCCATGCCAAAATTTGAAATTTAAGAATTAAAAACAATAAACAAACAAATTCAAAACAAAGGAATTGTTTGTGCTAGAATTTTTTATATAGAAGCAACTCACGTATGTTAGATAATAAAAATACAAAGCCGTATTATAACAAAATAAAAAGCAAGACATTACACAACGCTTTAATGAGCTTTTTATCACACTTTATTAAAAATAGGCCTATAATTCCCAAGCTGGCAAAGAAACGAAAATGTGTATATTTTGTTGTTTACAAAAAAGACTTGCCAAATATATAAGTAAAAATTACAGAAGGCATGTATATTATTTCTGGCTTTTACAAAATGCAGGGATACTACTCCTATTATGGTACAATAAAATTGTAATGTATTTTCAATTCGAAATCAAAGAAAACAGCCCAGGACAATTTTTGCGAGCTACTGCATATCATAAAAGGATCAGAGAATTAACGAAAAAACAAAAATGGCATGGTCTCATGTTTCTTTCAAACCGAAGGTATATGGTCGCGGTTCCGGTAAAAGCGAATTGTAGTTGCGCGAATTGGCTAATTGGTTAATTGACTTACCGAAACCACAGCAATCCAAGTGCAGGCATTTCACTGTCAAAGCGATGTCCCGAGAATTCGCGCGAATAAAATTCGCTCTTACCGAAACAGCCGTCCAAGTCCACATTGTTATTATTTCTCATTCTTTTGTTTGGCGCTGTAACCCCTTAAGAATTTTTCGCCAAATCTAATAAAGTCCACCAGTCGTTTTTTCTTCTTTGCGAATTGAGATTTACAAAAGTTATATTCTTTAATTAATAATAATAAGAATAAGAACTTTCTCATCCGCTCCTGCCGTATCTTTTTTCAATAGGCATAAGTATATGCACTGCAATGTATTTTGAATAAATATACTAGCAATATACATACATATGTAGAAGTAGTGGCGGGCGCTGTGGTGTAATAGTTAGCAGTCCGCACTACCGTTTCGCAGGGCCTGAGTTCAAGTCCAGTTTCCGACCAACATAAAAATATAAAAACAAAAAAGTTGTTTTCTAATAGCGGGTGGCCCTCGGCAGGCAATAGCAAACCTCCAAGCGTATTCTGCCATGAAAAAAAAGCTTCTCATAAAGATACAATCAGCGTTCGGAGTCGACGTAAAACTGTAGCTCCCTCCCCTTTGTGTGACAACATCAAAAAGTGCGGAGGAGAAGCTGGTAATTATGTATGTATACTAGGCCGGGTCGATTTGTGGGGAGGCAAAAAAATCGCCCATTGCTCTGTGAAAATCATATTCTAGGGATCAAAATAAGAAACTTTGCCGAAGGAACCATACCTCTAAAACGAATTCTGATGTCCCCCAATTTGGGTCGAACTTTTGGGTAGGGGCAAATTTTGAAAAATCCCACTTTGACCCATTTAGAGTGCTCCAATCGAGTCCAAATGTATGACCGACCCCCACTAACTTTGGAGGCCCGACCCACCGATGCCAGTGGCACACCCCCTGGAACCCCCTGGGGGTTCACCATACAAACATTTCAAAAAATCGCCGGTTTTGCACTTTACATGAAAAAATCAGCGAAATGCCTATGTTTTATCTTTTTGGAGTTTATTTTTCTCTTTAGAAATTTATTTAGTCAGAACATATGTAAATGAAAAAATGAATTTAACTTAGTAATAGAAAAGAAATTAAAAAAAAATTATTAGAAATTAGCGTTTTTACAACCCTTTTAAAACCAAGGCATCACTGTGATGCATTTGCATGTCGTAAAGATAGTTGTGTGGGTTCTTTATTCAACCGTTTTAAAAAATGAAGGTATCACTGTGACACAATTGCAAATCGGAAAATTGCTTGTGTGCGTTTTTTAAGACACAGCTGCATGTCGTAAACTTACTTGTGTAGTTTTTTTATAGCACCTACTTAAGAAATGAAGGTTGTTTTTACAACCCTTTTTGTGGGTATTTTAAGGCACCTTCTTAAGAAATGCGCGGTTTTTGCAACCATTTTAACAATTAAGGTATCACTGGAATGCACCGCAACCCTTTTAAACAATGAAGGTATCACTGTGACACAATTGCAGATCGTAAAATTGCTTGTGTTGTTTTTTTAAGCCACCCAAGACACAGCAGGTAGAATTGAAATTACCATTTCATTCTTATTACCTCGTCTCGTAGACCGTATATAACGCAACAGTTTTTGTGAATGCATTAAGTCGTTGTGAAGAACTCTAAGTGTGAAGTGCCAATTTCAGATAAAAAAATATTTCAAAAAAAATAATAAGTGAAGTGACCATTCCAAATCAAAAAGTTTACAATGAATCCACCATCCTCTACACCGCAAGATGAAGCAACTACATCAACAACTATCGAAAACCCAATGAGTCATATCCCCAAGCATGATGTTACTGTTTTTGGTGTGTCTACTGATTTAACTGATCTTAATTTACCAACCCATCTGGATATCTTGAGATATTATTTTTACTTAAGCGAACGTGCTAAAACAGAACAAAAAAAGTTTTCCCATAAATCATTCACTATTCAAGCACAAGATAAGTTGATTGGAATTTGGGAAAAACTTGGTATGGAAATAATGCTGAAAAAAGTGTATTTAATAAATTGAATAAATTGCTTGACAAGTATCAAGAGCAAATCAAGAGAAGAAACAACACCCAACAATTTACAGAGTATGTAAAATCTCTGGAAACAATTTTTTACATTGGAACATGTAAATGCGATTTGAAGGCAGCACCATGTGCATGCGGCTGGGTTCCCGAACGCCTCAAAGTGTTCATGCACGATCAACATAATCAGAGAAGACTAACAATGGATGCATTTGTGATGGAAACTGAAGAGCAAGGAGCAACGTCTATGTCATCAATGCCAACATACCAAGATCCCGATGATTCAACATACGCACCACCACCGGTTCAAGAAGATATGGATAGAAGCGCAAGTTCACAATACACAGAGATATACGATTGTTTTAACTTTGCCTTGGTATGTGACAGATTTGGTGTGCCTGACAGAGTAGCATCAGCATTGGGAACCGCTCTTTTGTAAGATTTTAAAATTAAAGATAAGCATGGGAAACCTCTCATCATGTTCGCAGAGAAAAAGAGAAATGCAGACAAGAAGTGCTTCGCAAACGGTTAGATGATACCAATTTGTTAGCGTTTTCATTCGATGGCAGAAAAGATGATACTTTAACGATAGATAAAATTGATGAGAAGTATCATACTAGGATGGTAAAAGAACCTCATCTTGTTATTTTGAGAGAACCCAATTCTGAATTGATTGGTTACGTAAGACTGGAACATGAAACCGCTGAATACAAAACAACCAAATTAAATGGTTTTTTCAACGATAAAAATATATCACTGGATGCATTAATTGGAATATGCACTGACGGTGAGCCAACAAACACTGGCCCACACGGTGGAATTATACGACGATTCGAATTGCTGTTAAAAAGACCATTGCATTGGTTCGTTTGCCTTCTACACTTCAGCGAACTTCCGTTTCGGCATTTGTTTGAAGCTTTGGATAAATCAACCAGCACTGGACCAAGATCGGCAACCGGAAAACTGAGCCGTCAAATCGAAACTTGTGAAACTCTTCCGGTAAGTTATTGCTATCGCTCATTTATAATAATTGTCAACCATTTTTAATTATTTTATTATTATATATTTTCAGGTGGTGGACGGCTTCCAGAAAATTGAGTTGCAAAATATGCCCCCTGCTCCAGAAAAAATTGAATTTTCCACCGATTCGAAGTACTTATACGACATGGCCCATGCAATTTCTAGCGGCGTGGTTCCGGTGGATCTGGCTAACATCAAACCAGGGAAAATTGTACATTCTCGGTGGCTCACCAAGGCCGCTAGATTATTGCGATTATATGTGACAACGGAAAATCCAGATGCAAATTTAAGAATTCTGGTTGAATTTATAATTAAATGTTATGTGCCAATGTACTTCAATATCAAGTATTACAGCTCTGTCGTGTACGGCAGTGCATTATTTTTCAAGTTCATTGGTTGGTCACGATTTCTAGAACCTCGTTTACGCAAAATTGTCAATCAAGTAATTAAAGATAATTCATATTATGCGCATTCGGAAAATATCTTGTTATCAATGTTGTTTGATGATAGCAAAGAAAAGCGCGACTGTGTCATCAAGAAAATTCTACGCTATCGAACCGATGTTGACGAGCCAATGGAACTTAGAGTTTATAAAAAACCAGATATAAACTTTAATTGCACAAGTTATACGGAAATGATCAATTTGAATGATATAAATATCGTATTTGAACCACCATTCACGCGAAGCATTCCGTACGATACATTGAAAGAATATTTAAATCAAGATGATCCACCGTTTAATGATCCAAAAATTCCATCACACATACAAGGAACGGAACGACATGTTC
>NW_023468315.1:0-6023 GCF_013731165.1 Rhagoletis pomonella | reverse complement strand
TCGCATTCTCATCGCTCATCTTCGCTCATTGTTATCATGCTATGCGCATAGCTCATTTTTAGTACATACATATGCAGTACCAACAAATATTCTTGGAAAACGGCGCCTAGTCCCCTCTCATCGTCTTCGCATGATATGCTTGCTGTTATCTACCTATACCTAAAACGGGATAGCGGAGCAGTCAAGTAGCATTTAAGCAATTCTGATGTGAATTTAAAAAGGCAGTATTGATCTGCGATCGACCGCAATGCATCGGCACGCAAGTGCATCAATTTCGTTGTGTACAAACTTGAAATAAAATAAATTGAACTAATTAAAAAATTTTTGTACTTTGTCGGTTGATTCAATTGGGAACTGGCTAACTAGCCATAAAAAGGTCCTTCGAGCCGGATTTGTCGGCTCAGCCATTGCCTTCGTTGTGCACCAATTGGATCATTCCTTTACCTTTGGCAATCGCCCTAAGTTTGCGCGACTTCACAACTGCTATCAATGGAGTCTAGTAATATACACGGTGATACACCTCCAGAGGCAACTGCTTCTGGAGAAACTTCTTCACCTCAACATGAAGCAGGGACTCCTCTGACATCACAATCAACCTGGTCGCGTGCGAATGAGGCAACTGCAACTTCGAAGGTAGAAAATGAGTACAGAGTTAAGGTCGTGCAGCGTCAACAAATTCTGAACCGAATAAATCTTGATCGAATGCTTCCGCAAATTAATAGTCTGTCATTGCACGAGCTAGAAGCAAAATTATCAATTATTGAACGCCAGTATGAAACCTGCAATCAGAATTAGAACTGATAAATGATCAGGAACTAGATCAAATCCATCGAGACACATTTGATGAATCCTACTGTGCAGCTAAGGCGCTGATTGTGCAACGTATGAACGTGCTTAACCCGGTGCGCCGAGAAACGATCTTCAACAGCATCGCGGTCACATCTCCACCACATCGAGTAAACCTATCAAAACTTCAGCTCACAAAATTCAACGGCCACCATCGAAATTGGATGGATTTTCACAACATGTTTCTCACTCTGGTACATAACAACAGTCAATTGTCGAATATTGAAAAGTTTCAGTACCTGCGATCATGTCTCGTTGACACGGCTGCCAATTTAGTACAAGCATAGGAAGTCATCGATGGTAATTACATAAAGGCTCTCGATCTCTTGCGCTCTAGATATGGTAATAAACGCCTTATATTTCAATCACATATCCAGCATATTTTTGAGATACAAGGGCAAACGAGGTCCACCGCGTCTTCTCTTCGAGCGTTCATTGACATAGTCAATACTAATCTAAGGGCCTTACAAACCTTTTCTTCGAATCAGCAAATCTCTGACGGTATACTCTTGCATCTCGTAAGCTGCAAACTTGATACGGAAACCAAGGCCAAGTGGGAAGAGGAAGTAACTCTGTCATTTGATCAGCGAACAACCACGATGAGTCTTCAACTTCCAACTTGGGAAGACTTGGCGAAATTTTTGGATCGTCGCTGGCAAATAGCTGACATCTTAGAAGCTGGGGTTTCCAATGCACTAAAATCAAAAACGCAATCGACGAATGCGCATAAGTCCAACAAACGTGACGTCAAATGGGCGCTAGTAGACGCGCAGCAAGTTAAGTGTGCACTCTGCAACTCAGTTCCATATCATAATGCCTTTAAATGTGATATGTTCCTTGCGATGGATCCCCTTTCGAGATACTACTGCGCCAAACGGCTTAACTTGTGCTTGAACTGCCTTGGGCCAGGTCACAAGTCGAGAGACTGTTCATCGGTGCATCTATGTAAGCATTGTAAGGTAAAACATCATACGCTCTTACATCGGAGCCACTCGACTCAGGAAGAATGCACAACCACAGATAAGCCACAAAGAGCAGGTTTGCTCACATCGTCTGCTCTTAAGGTGAGTCTTGATCATTCAGATGTTATTCTCGGAACAGCTGTTATCTACGTTTTTAATTCTCGGGGAGTGAATATCCAAGCACGGGCGTTGTTGGATTCCGGATCGCAACTAAATTTTGTCACGGAAAAATTGGCTCAGCGCTTGCGATTGGCTCGGAAGTCCATTAAAGTTGACGTTTCTGGAATCGGGCAAGCGGCAACAAGGACACAGCACATATGCTGCATCACAATTAAATCCCGACATCACGACTACAACGCTACAATCGATGCAGTCATCATACCGTCCATTACGTCTTGACAGCCTGCTCATCGTGTTGATACATCCAGTCTTCGTATCCCGGACTATGAGGATGTAGCTGACCCGTCATTCCACGTACCTGGACAAATTGATATACTCATAGGAGCAGGATTATTTTATGAGCTGCTCTTGAAAGAGCAAATACAACTCAATGGCCCTATATTTCAAAACACCAGACTCGGATGGGTGGTTGCAGGTGCTATCCCTGTAGCATCAGCTTTCGGAAATGAACTTAAATCATCATCATCGCCATATAAGGTGTTCACGTCAGTTTCATCTGAATGTACTCTAGAAAACCGATTAGAAAGATTCTGGACAATTGAGGATGTTCCAGTATCGTCATCGGCCTCTCTTTCCCCCGATGAAATCGAATGTGAAGTCTACTTCAACAGTACCACTCGAAGATGTCCCATCACAAATAAGTATATTGTCCGCTTGCCATTTAGAGAAGACCCGATTCGCCTTGGGTATTCAGAAGACATCGCTCGAAACCGAATGCATTCGCTGGAATTAAGGCTTTCTCGAAAGTTAGGCTTTCGTAAGGACTACAACGAGTTCATGTCTGAATACATTAGCATGAAACACATGATTTCGGTAAACGTAGAAGATATCTGCGATCAGCGATTTAATTACAAACCACATCATAGGGTCACAAAACTTGACAGCCCCACAACAAAACTTAGAGTGGTTTTTGACGCATCGTGCAAGACAGCAAGTGGACATAGTCTGAACGATTTTCTGAGAGTCGGGCCTCAACTTCAGGATACAGTCTTTACAATCTTGACCCGCTTCAGGAAGCACAAGTACGTTATCATTGCCGACATTGCCTAAATGTACAGACAAATTTGGGTTGATGAGCGAGACACTCATTGGCAATGCGTTTTTTGGCGGCCCACACCTGAACAACCACTTATTACATATCGATTGCAAACAGTCACATATGGAACTAGTTGTGCGCCCTATCTTGCGGTAAAATGTCTACAGCAGCTTGCAGTTGATGAGGCGTCAAATTACCCAATAGGATCTGAGGTAACTCTCCGTGATTTCTATGTAGACAACTTGATAAGTGGTGCAGATAGTGTAGCTGAAGTGATGGAAATCAAGCATCAAACCATTAATTTATTGAAATGCGTGGGTTTTCCTTTACGAAAGTTTGCATCGAACACACCTGAAATCCTCGAAAATATTGCACCAGAAGACAGGGAAGAATTAATTCGTTTCCATGACACAGAGTTCATCAAAGCTCTAGGTTTGAAATGGTCTCCATCAAACGACTGCTTTCTATTTGAATTTATGGTCGACAATTGCGCTAAACATACAAAACGTTCTATACTATCGAAATTGTCAAGTTTTTTTGACCCAATAGGTCTTCTCAGCGCAATTATTGTTACATGCAAAATTCTCATGCAACAGCTATGGACGCTGAAATCTAACTTCAATAACTTCAATAGCCAACTTTCACATTTGAAAGAACTGAAAATTTCCAGGTATGCAAAAATTTACAATGATACAGAATTTCATGTCTTTGCAGACGCAAGCACAAAGGCATACGGAGCGTGCATTTACGCAGTGTGGAGTGAATCCAGCGGCAGACAGTCATCTGTACTTTGTGCCAAGTCGAAGGTAGCGCCAGCAAGGGAGATAACCCTTCCCAGATTGGAGCTTTGTGCCGCTTTGTTAGCAGCAGAACTGATTTCCACAGTAAGCAACATATTTAAGGCTCCAGGGCTAAATGTGTATTACTGGTCAGATAGCACAATTGCACTCGCTTGGATATCGGGACAACCATCGAGGTGGAATGTATTTGTGGCCAACAGAGTGGCCAAAATACAACAACTCACCAAAGGTTTTACCTGGAGTCATGTGCCAACAGATGAGAATCCCGCTGATATCGTGTCACGTGGAACGTACCCCATCGAACTTGTTAACAATACATTTTGGTGGTTCGGACCAGACTTTCTTCAACATCCTCGAGATGACTGGCCATCAGAAGCACCCACAATATTTGAGGAATTGCCGGACCAACGGAATTGCGCTAATTGCTACCCCCATTACAGACCTCATTAGTAGTCACAAATATGGCAATAATTATATGAAATTGCTAAGAATTTTTTCTTATGTTAATAGATTTACTCGTGGGTGTCGAAAGCAGCCAACATCCAATGACAGAAGCGCCATATCGGCATTAGAGCTGGAAGAAGCACTGGAAATAATTTGCAGACATATTCAACACATCCCTTTCTCCGAAGACATTCGCGCAATTCAGAAAGGTAAACTAAAAACCAACTCAAAGCTATTATCGTTGTCGCCATTTATGCACAACAACTTGCTTAGAGTTGGAGGACGACTCCCACATTCATTACTGCCGTTCAGTAGTAAACATCCAATTATACTACCCTCTTCTCATCCTTTTGTATACACACTAATTCGACATTTTCATCATCACCACCTGCATGCCGGGACTCAAACACTTCAAAACATACTGAGAAATAAATTTTGGATTATTAATGCTCGGAACACTATAAGAGGTATTATTCATGAGTGTATACTCTGCTATCGCATTAATCCAATGACTGCTCAACAAATAATGGGACAACTTCCTAGTGATCCCGTTCAACAAACGCATCCGTTTGAAGTAACTGGAGTGGACTATTGTGGCCCAGTTTTTATTACTCAGAGAATTCGGGGTCGTGCTCCAATTAAAACTTATATTGCGGTTTTCATATGTTTTGTGACTAAGGCAGTGCATCTGGAGGTTGTACCTGACCTCTCTACTCATGCGTTCATTGCTGCGTTAAAGAGATTTATCGCCCGACGAGGTAAATGCCGAAAAATAGTGTCCGACAATGCGACTAATTTTGTTGGTGCCAATCGAGAATTGCGCGAGCTTCTCTTCGAATTCACTCGAAACCCACATTGTGAACAGGTGCATCGTACCTGTTTAGAGAGCGGCACTGAATGGAAATTCATCCCGCCCAGGTCCCCTCACTTTGGTGGATTATGGGAGAGCGCAGTTAAACTGGCAAAATACTTCCTTCGCCGTGCTATAGGAACTAATATCTTGACATTAGTAGACTGTTTGCTGCCAGGCCGAAGCGATCATCAACAGCCGTCCACTTACACCAATGTCGGCTGATGCCAACGATTTAACGCCATTAACGACTGCTCATTTTTTAATAGGTCGACCTTTGACAACCATTCCAGACTCCATATCAGCTAACATCAACACAAACTTACTTAAGCGTTATCAAATGGTTCAACACATACATCAACAATTTTGGGAAAGATGGCACCGCGAGTATCTTAGCGATCTGCAACAACGTACTAAATGGATATTGGAAAGCCGTAACATAAAAATAAATGACATGGTTTTGCTAAAGGAAAAAAACATACCCCCACTAAAATGGGCAATCGGTCGTATAACTGAAGTTACAACTGGTGAGGACGGTCATGTTCGTGTGGTCAATGTTAAAACTGCCAATGGTCAACAGAAACGAGCAATAACTAGAATTTGCAAACTACCTGAAGGTAGTATTCATTAAACTATCTTGGAGTCTTTGACTCCAACCGGGGGAGGATGTTAAGGACTTGGCCGTACATAATTTTCTTCGCCATATGCTAACATCTCCAACTACAGCTTGTCACACCTTAATGCTTAACAATTTGGTGTTCATCGCTTTCTTGCTTGAATTTTGTTTTGTCATTCCTCGCTTAACATCGCTTTGACTATTGTTGGTACTTTTCGCATTTTTCTTCACTTTCGTTTCAGTCGCATTCTCATCGCTCATCTTCGCTCATTGTTATCATGCTATGCGC
>NW_023468314.1:0-6024 GCF_013731165.1 Rhagoletis pomonella | reverse complement strand
GGAGCAGGCGTGGGTGCGGGGCTAGGTGCTGGCTTCGGTGTTTGCTTCCATATATATGTGGTCGAATGGCGGCGATTAGTGGGCGATTTTTCTTGAGGTACTTGGCTGTGAAGCATATGGGATTGGGGCATATATACTCATATAATGATTATGCACTCATTAATCAAGGGAGTGTGCTTACAGGGGAGATAGGCGGGAGAAGTTAACAGTGCGGCAGTCGAGTCAACAAAGAAGAGTTGGCTTGAGGGAGGTTTTAGAATGTCTAGGCTTCTACAAGGCTGGGTAGGTCGTTTGCGGGTATGAGACACAATTTAACAATGGGTCGTGTTAGAGTGCCGTTTCGAGTGCGCACGTCGACTAGGGACACGATATCGAACCGAAAGTATCGATATGGTACTCATTTAAAGTATCGCTTTAAAAATATCGGGTACCCGTTATTATCGGAATAAAAAGACTCGATATTCCAAATATCGATACCAAAAACCAAAAAATTTATCTGAATATAGGTCTCGCATATAGGCCGCTGGGTGGAAGTGGTTAGAAGTGCGCAAACCTTGAAAATGAAAAACAGCTTCCCATAAAATACAATCGCCGTTCAGAGTCGACATAAAATTGTAGACACACCCCCTGTGTGCCACAACATTAAGGCCCACGCGACAAATCGGAGGAGAAGTTCGGCCAAACACTAACATATTGTGTAAGCGCCGGACTTTATTATTATTACAACACGTAGATATTGAGGTGTTGACTTAAACACCGAGGCCGCGGGTTCAAATCCCACCACATGCAATCCTAACCATAGTACAAATTTCTGGACTTTAAAGCCCAATTTATATCGGGAGGAATTGTTACAGGCCAACCTTATACGCGTGCGTAAAAAGCTAACTCAAATTCCAAGATTTGTCTTGCGTGACATTTCGATTTGACATTTATGCTCAATTGGCATTTTGGCGCGACTATGAATTCAAAATTTTTGTCAGCAAACTTCTGTAAATTTGACAGGAATGCAACTCTGAGAAATCACGCACGCAAATTGGTTTGGATTTATCAAATGGGAAAAACTTGCGTGCGTGCGTATAAAAACTCTCGCCGGTAATATTAGATTGAGCTGTTAATAACATTATCCTTCACTGAGAAAAAAATCGCGTTGTAAGAAAAAAAATTTTGTATTACCGTTTAAAAATGTTCGTATTTAAATCAAGTGAAAAAGTCTTAACAAAATGGATTTTTCCATTATACATACACTACGTACATATAATGGAAATAAATATTCAATTCAAATACTCCCGTATTAAAATGAAGCATTTTTCACTACACGGATGGCGTTTTGCACGTCTCGGATGCTTTTTCATATGTAATTAAGAAAGTATATGTATACAAAGCATGCACAACGGTGACAACACATACACACATACATGGTATGAAATAATGCACTAATCGCGCGCTGTGATGTTGATTCAAACTCAACATTTGAAAACACTTTTACATGTATGGCTATAGCTGAGTGTGCAAAGACGCTTGATGCAATTAGTTGCGACCAAGAAGGTCCGGGTTCAGTTCTCATCATACGGAACATAAAATTAATTTTTTTTCTTCTTAATTACGAAACAGCGTCTGTGTACTTCACAACCACATATTTTATAACGTATATACTCAAATTTAAAACGAGTTGGGTTGGTGCTCTTTCATATGCGTATTTTTTTTCAATTTAGCACGTTTTTTTTTCTAAAATTTTTTTCCCTCAGTGTTGGAATGTGAGTTTATGACATTCGATACGATACTAGGGTTCTGGTACTCGATTCCAAAAAATATCGTTTTAAAACTATCGAGCAGAAAATATCGGTATCGAATGCAGAAAATATCGATATGGTATCGTATCGTATCGAAATTCGTGTCCCTAACGTCGACTACCCTAATATGACCGTCTTTGCCGTAATGTGTTTTTACTACACGGCCTGGGCGCCATTCAGTGGGGGGTAGATTATCGTCCTTTATGAGGACACATTGATCCACGACCGGCTCAACTTGTCTGTTTTTCCATTTATACCTTTTTTGGAGACTGAATTCGTGATGCAAGACCTTCACCTTTTCCCACCTGTTAACTAACGATAGATCTTGGTGGTTCACTTCTGGGAGTGATAAGAGTGAGGTGCCACGTAGAAAGTGGCCAGGAGTAAGCGCCGTGATTTCAGTTGGATCTTGGGAAAGGGATGCGATTGGCCTGGAATTTAAAACGGCTTCTATTCTAATTAAGAGAGTAGTAAACTCTTCGAGGGTAAATTGGTTTTTTTGAGATGGAGTTTAAAACTTTTAACCGCGGATACCCACAAACCACCCATATGAGGCGCACTGGGGGGAATAAACTGCCAGTTGATCCCCTGAGGTGAATATTTCTGAACGACTTCTTGTGACACTTCTTTCATAAAGTCTATAAATTCTTTCTCCGTTGCTCTTTTGGCTCCTACAAAGGTTGTGCCATTATCGCTCATGATTTTGGCCGGGTAGCCACGGCGTCCAACAAAATGAGCAAATGCAGCTAGAAAAGCGTTTGTAGTGAGATCAGAGCACAGCTCCAGGTGGACGGCCTTTGTCGTAAAGCATACAAAGACGGCGACGTAGCCCTTTACTAAGGTGTGTGATGTTAGCATTGAGGCTTTTATTTGAAAAGACCCCGCAAAATCCACACCAATGAACGTAAAGGGCGGAGAATAGGTGCACCGCTCAGGTGGCAAAGCTGCCATTATTTGGGAGCGCATTTGCTGTTTGTGGGCCGTGCAGGGTTTGCATTGAAAGATGCATTTCTTTATGAGAAGCTTGAGCCGGGGGATATAGAATTCCTGTCTGGTAACCTGTTGCATCAAACGTATTTCTGCGTGGAGAAGCAACTCGTGCAAGAGGCGTAGATACAGGGTGGGGAATCGGGATTTCTCGGGAATGATTATGGGATGTCGCTCATTGTAGCTTAAGGTGGCATGAGCTAATCGACCGTTGACACGGAGTAGGTTATGCTTGTCGATGGACGGATTGAGGGTAAGCAAAGGACTTCGCTTATCGATTGGTTTTGAATTTTCTGAGCAGGCCCTTTCGCAAGGAAAATGTCGAGTCTGTGTCAAAGCGATAAGTCGGTATTTCGCAGTATGGAGTTCATCGTGGGTGAGGGACACAGGGTGAACAGTATGAACTCCTTCTACTCAACGTTGCAGGGTGTTTATAAGTCGGAAGACGTACGCCATTACCCTGAGGGCGCGCGGAAGTGAGGAGAACCGGTCTAAAATGTCAGGCCCTTCTTCAGCGGCATGGAGTGCCTCCATTCGTCGAGTTTCTGGGGCGTTGATATCTCGCGTTGACGATTTTGGCCAGGCTTTGGTGGGGCTTGATAGCCATTCCGGACCATTCCACCAGAGGGAGGAAGCTGCTAAATCTAGGGGCTTGCATCCTCTGGTTCCCATATCAGCTGGATTGTCCTTGCTGCGCACGTGTCGCCAGGTGGCTTTCCAACTAGGTCTATGATTTGCGCAGTGCGGTTGGAAACAAATGTTTTCCACGTATGGGGTGGTTTTTCTAGCCATACTAGAACGATTTCGGAATCCGACCACATGATAAGCCTTTTTGTGGAGAGATTAAGACGGGTTTGGACGACCGCGACGAGTTTGGCTAGTAGGAGAGCTCCACACAATTCAAGACGGGGTAGGCTGATGGTTCGTAGGGGTGCCACTTTGCTTTTAGCTACCAAAAGACGAGAGGTCACTTGGGTGTCATGGGTATTACGAACGTATAGGGTGGCGCAATATGCCTTTTCCGAGGCATCGCAGAAGCCGTGGAGTTCAAGATTACCCATCGAGGTATTTGGATGTTTGAGATGGATTGTAAATTATTGGCGAACTGTGTCCACTTTGTCAGACGGAGGGGTTTGACCTGCTCGTCCCAGTCAGTCCCGTCAAGCCATAGCTCTTGTAAGAGAATCTTGGCTTGCATCATTATCGGCGTAAGCCATCCTGCGGGGTCGAAAAGTTGCGCCACAGATGATAGGATTTGCCGTTTTGTGTTCGCGGATGATGCTGGGATGGGATCAACTGTATAAGAAAAGGAGTCAGTGAGCGCGTTCCACTGAATCCCCAGAGCCTTCGTAGTGCTTGCCTTTTCAAACTCGAGGAAGTTGGTGTCCAGCAAATCTTCCTTACTTATGTCTTTCAGAATATAAGGATGGTTGGCAGTGATTTTTTTCAAGGGAAAACCGGCTGATTTTAGGGCTTGGATGACTTGGGTAAGAGCCTGGGTAGCAGTGAGCAGGTCATGACTGCCAGATAGGATGTCATCCACATAGGTTTCTTTGGTTAATATGGGCCCAGCCAAGGGGTGGGTAATTTTTACGTCTTGTGCTAATTGGTGGAGAGTGCGTATGGCTAGATAGGGAGCACAATTAACGCCGAATGTGACGGTTTTCAGTTTATAGTCTTGTATTGGACTTCCTGTGGATACACGAAAGATAAGTCTTTGACAGTCTTGGTCTTCTTCGTGTAAGAGCATTTGGCGATACATTTTCTCCACATCACCATTGAAGACATATTGGTAAGTGCGCGATTTTAGAACCAGTAGCATCAAATCGGGTTGTAGGGTCGGCCCGGTATGCAGAATATCATTAAGCGAGTTGCCAGTGCCCGATTTCCTTGATGCATTGAAGACAACTCTTACTTTCGTCGTTCTTTTTTCAGGCTTTATGACTGCATGATGGGGAAGATAAAAGGAGAAGTATTTTCCCTGTGAGGTTATCTCATACGAACTCGACGGTATTCCTCCAAAACACTGTCATAAAGGTGTTTTAGATCGCCTTTCTTATCCATACTGAGGAATTGTTGCAATGCTGCGGTACGAGAATATCCTGAGGCGATTTTGTCAGGAAAGCGTGACTTAAATGGGAGTCGGACTATATAACGCCCTTCAGTGGTGCGGGTCGTTGTTGATTTATAAAAATCTTCACATATCTCGTCTTCCGGGGTGATGTCTTCATATTTTGGAACTTCTTCTAAATTCCAAAATTTTTTGAGTTGCATATTCAAATGCTCATTTGTGGCATCTTCTACCTGAGTCGAGAAAGTTGCAACTCTTTCTGGGATCTGGCCGCTCAAGATCCAACCGATAATGGTGTTCTGGGCAAGTAAGTTGCGAGAGATTCTTTCAAGACCATCAAGCATAATTTGGGGAAGCATATCGCTGCCTATAACCAGGTCGATTTGGGAAGGAGAATGGCAGTTAAGATCTGCTAAATCAAGATGGGGCCATTTCTTCTTTCGCTCAGAATTTGTAGGGAATTTTGGAAGCAACTTCGTTAATTGTGGCAGTACTATCGCTTGCGCTGGAATTTCGCGCTTTAGATCAGAGCTGACTAAGACCAAGGAGCATAATTTGTTTGAGGTCTGGACAATTTTTCCGCCCATGCCAGAGATCTCTAAACTCGAAGCTTGGCAAGGTAGCCTTAGTCTAGACTGGGCTTTCGATGAGATAAAAGTGCGTTGGGAGCCCTGATCAATGAGTGCTCTCAGTTTGAAGAGCTCACCTCTATGTTTTACATGGACTATCGCAGTTGGGAGGAGTACTTGGTTTTCATTTTCTGTATAAAGGGATTGTACTTGATTGGAACATTGGGGGAGCTCGTCTTGGGTTTCCGAACGGTCCGGCGTTTTCAGGTTAGCAGAAGCTGTTGCAACCTGAGAACTGGTTCTCCGGGATTGTGGTTGACGCTGGTTAGGCGTGGAGGTTACGTCCTTGTGGAGAGTTGTGTCATGCCTTCTTTGACATTTATAACACGTCCGATCAGATGGGCAGTCTTGGAGGGTATGCGTGGAGGGCAGCCAGTTGGTGCATAAGTTATGTTCCATCACTAGTTTTTCGCGCTCGTTTATGGAGAGTTCTTTTATATTTGAGACACTGACTGAGGGAATGCGTTTGTTGTTTGCAGATAACGCAAGCGAACTTTTTCCTTTTTTCTGTCATGTGTGACTGGACCAGAGAAAATGATGTATTTTG
>NW_023468313.1:0-6024 GCF_013731165.1 Rhagoletis pomonella | reverse complement strand
GAACATGTCGTTCCGTTCCTTGTATGTGTGATGGAATTTTTGGATCATTAAACGGTGGATCATCTTGATTTAAATATTCTTTCAATGTATCGTACGGAATGCTTCGCGTGAATGGTGGTTCAAATACGATATTTATATCATTCAAATTGATCATTTCCGTATAACTTGTGCAATTAAAGTTTATATCTGGTTTTTTATAAACTCTAAGTTCCATTGGCTCGTCAACATCGGTTCGATAGCGTAGAATTTTCTTGATGACACAGTCGCGCTTTTCTTTGCTATCATCAAACAACATTGATAACAAGATATTTTCCGAATGCGCATAATATGAATTATCTTTAATTACTTGATTGACAATTTTGCGTAAGCGAGGTTCTAGAAATCGTGACCAACCAATGAACTTGAAAAATAATGCACTGCCGTACACGACAGAGCTGTAATACTTGATATTGAAGTACATTGGCACATAACATTTAATTATAAATTCAACCAGAATTCTTAAATTTGCATCTGGATTTTCCGTTGTCACATATAATCGCAATAATCTAGCGGCCTTGGTGAGCCACCGAGAATGTACAATTTTCCCTGGTTTGATGTTAGCCATATCCACCGGAACCACGCCGCTAGAAATTGCATGGGGCATGTCGTATAAGTACTTCGAATCGGTGGATAATTCAATTTTTTCTGGAGCAGGGGGCATATTTTGCAACTCAATTTTCATACACCACCTGAAAATATATAATAATAAAATAATTAAAAATGGTTGACAATTATTATAAATGAGCGATAGCAATAACTTACCGGAAGAGTTTCACAAGTTTCGATTTGACGGCTCAGTTTTCCGGTTGCCGATCTTGGTCCAGTGCTGGTTGATTTATCCAAAGCTTCAAACAAATGCCGAAACGGAAGTTCGCTGAAGTGTAGAAGGCAAACGAACCAATGCAATGGTCTTTTTAACAGCAATTCGAATCGTCGTATAATTCCACCGTGTGGGCCAGTGTTTGTTGGCTCACCGTCAGTGCATATTCCAATTAATGCATCCAGTGATATATTTTTATCGTTGAAAAAACCATTTAATTTGGTTGTTTTGTATTCAGCGGTTTCATGTTCCAGTCTTACGTAACCAATCAATTCAGAATTGGGTTCTCTCAAAATAACAAGATGAGGTTCTTTTACCATCCTAGTATGATACTTCTCATCAATTTTATCTATCGTTAAAGTATCATCTTTTCTGCCATCGAATGAAAACGCTAACAAATTGGTATCATCTAACCGTTTGCGAAGCACTTCTTGTCTGCATTTCTCTTTTTCTCTGCGAACTTTCGATTTATCCATGATGAGAGGTTTCCCATGCTTATCTTTAATTTTAAAATCTTACAAAAGAGCGGTTCCCAATGCTGATGCTACTCTGTCAGGCACACCAAATCTGTCACATACCAAGGCAAAGTTAAAACAATCGTATCTCTCTGTGTATTGTGAACTTGCGCTTCTATCCATATCTTCTTGAACCGGTGGTGGTGCGTATGTTGAATCATCGGGATCTTGGTATGTTGGCATTGATGACATAGACGTTGCTCCTTGCTCTTCAGTTTCCATCACAAATGCATCCATTGTTAGTCTTCTCTGATTATGTTGATCGTGCATGAACACTTTGAGGCGTTCGGGAACCCAGCCGCATGCACATGGAGCTGCCTTCAAATCGCATTTACATGTTCCAATGTAAAAAATTGTTTCCAGAGATTTTACATACTCTGTAAATTGTTGGGTGTTGTTTCTTCTCTTGATTTGCTCTTGATACTTGTCAAGCAATTTATTCAATTTATTAAATACACTTTTTTCAGCATTATTTCCATACCAAGTTTTTCCCAAATTCCAATCAACTTATCTTGTGCTTGAATAGTGAATGATTTATGGGAAAACTTTTTTTGTTCTGTTTTAGCACGTTCGCTTAAGTAAAAATAATATCTCAAGATATCCAGATGGGTTGGTAAATTAAGATCAGTTAAATCAGTAGACACACCAAAAACAGTAACATCATGCTTGGGGATATGACTCATTGGGTTTTCGATAGTTGTTGATGTAGTTGCTTCATCTTGCGGTGTAGAGGATGGTGGATTCATTGTAAACTTTTTGATTTGGAATGGTCACTTCACTTATTATTTTTTTTGAAATATTTTTTTATCTGAAATTGGCACTTCACACTTAGAGTTCTTCACAACGACTTAATGCATTCACAAAAACTGTTGCGTTATATACGGTCTACGAGACGAGGTAATAAGAATGAAATGGTAATTTCAATTCTACCTGCTGTGTCTTGGGTGGCTTAAAAAAACAACACAAGCAATTTTACGATCTGCAATTGTGTCACAGTGATACCTTCATTGTTTAAAAGGGTTGCGGTGCATTCCAGTGATACCTTAATTGTTAAAATGGTTGCAAAAACCGCGCATTTCTTAAGAAGGTGCCTTAAAATACCCACAAAAAGGGTTGTAAAAACAACCTTCATTTCTTAAGTAGGTGCTATAAAAAAACTACACAAGTAAGTTTACGACATGCAGCTGTGTCTTAAAAAACGCACACAAGCAATTTTCCGATTTGCAATTGTGTCACAGTGATACCTTCATTTTTTAAAACGGTTGAATAAAGAACCCACACAACTATCTTTACGACATGCAAATGCATCACAGTGATGCCTTGGTTTTAAAAGGGTTGTAAAAACGCTAATTTCTAATAATTTTTTTTTAATTTCTTTTCTATTACTAAGTTAAATTCATTTTTTCATTTACATATGTTCTGACTAAATAAATTTCTAAAGAGAAAAATAAACTCCAAAAAGATAAAACATAGGCATTTCGCTGATTTTTTCATGTAAAGTGCAAAACCGGCGATTTTTTGAAATGTTTGTATGGTGAACCCCCAGGGGGTTCCAGGGGGTGTGCCACTGGCATCGGTGGGTCGGGCCTCCAAAGTTAGTGGGGGTCGGTCATACATTTGGACTCGATTGGAGCACTCTAAATGGGTCAAAGTGGGATTTTTCAAAATTTGCCCCTACCCAAAAGTTCGACCCAAATTGGGGGACATCAGAATTCGTTTTAGAGGTATGGTTCCTTCGGCAAAGTTTCTTATTTTGATCCCTAGAATATGATTTTCACAGAGCAATGGGCGATTTTTTTGCCTCCCCACAAATCGACCCGGCCTAGTATACATACATAATTACCAGGTTCTCCTCCGCACTTTTTGATGTTGTCACACAAAGGGGAGGGAGCTACAGTTTTACGTCGACTCCGAACGCTGATTGTATCTTTATGAGAAGCTTTTTTTTCATGGCAGAATACGCTTGGAGGTTTGCTATTGCCTGCCGAGGGCCACCCGCTATTAGAAAACAATTTTTTTGTTTTTATATTTTTATGTTGGTCGGAAACTGGACTTGAACTCAGGCCCTGCGAAACGGTAGTGCGGACTGCTAACTATTACACCACAGCGCCCGCCACTACTTCTACATATGTATGTATATTGCTAGTATATTTATTCAAAATACATTGCAGTGCATATACTTATGCCTATTGAAAAAAGATACGGCAGGAGCGGATGAGAAAGTTCTTATTCTTATTATTATTAATTAAAGAATATAACTTTTGTAAATCTCAATTCGCAAAGAAGAAAAACGACTGGTGGACTTTATTAGATTTGGCGAAAAATTCTTAAGGGGTTACAGCGCCAAACAAAAGAATGAGAAATAATAACAATGTGGACTTGGACGGCTGTTTCGGTAAGAGCGAATTTTATTCGCGCGAATTCTCGGGACATCGCTTTGACAGTGAAATGCCTGCACTTGGATTGCTGTGGTTTCGGTAAGTCAATTAACCAATTAGCCAATTCGCGCAACTACAATTCGCTTTTACCGGAACCGCGACCATATACCTTCGGTTTGAAAGAAACATGAGACCATGCCATTTTTGTTTTTTCGTTAATTCTCTGAACCTTTTATGATATGCAGTAGCTCGCAAAAATTGTCCTGGGCTGTTTTCTTTGATTTCGAATTGAAAATACATTACAATTTTATTGTACCATAATAGGAGTAGTATCCCTGCATTTTGTAAAAGCCAGAAAGAATATACATGCCTTCTGTAATTTTTACTTATATATTTGGCAAGTCTTTTTTGTAAACAACAAAATATACACATTTTCGTTTCTTTGCCAGCTTGGGAATTATAGGCCTATTTTTAATAAAGTGTGATAAAAAGCTCATTAAAGCGTTGTGTAATGTCTTGCTTTTTATTTTGTTATAATACGGCTTTGTATTTTTATTATCTAACATACGTGAGTTGCTTCTATATAAAAAATTCTAGCACAAACAATTCCTTTGTTTTGAATTTGTTTGTTTATTGTTTTTAATTCTTAAATTTCAAATTTTGGCATGGATGTGAAAATTTGAATGTCAGAGTTGCAGCTTTCCTCTTTTTAGGCGGTTTTTTGTACTACAAAAGCATCAAAACGGGGAAAAAAACCTCATTGGTATCCCTGCATCTGTTAAACTTCTCATGGGAAGATGCTTAACAGTATCACAACAGTATGTTTACAGCATCTCCGCATCTTTTTCATACGAAAAAATGTATTATATGCATCCCACTCGATACCATTGAATTCCTCATTAGAACATGTAGTTTTCTATTTTAGCATATCACTTGTTCATATGGCTTCATACCATGTAAATGCACCATTATTAAATAAAACGTTTTGTTTGTAAAATTTGTATGAAATGTATTTGCAAATAAAATAATAAATTATTTGAACTTAAACATAATTTATGATTCATACATTTTGAATATTGCTTATTTACATTTATTTGAATTTGCGTTGTTTCTCTAATCGTTCTCAAATCGAATTCTAATGTAGTTCTCTAACTTCATCGACTGGAGAACGATTAGAGAATTACCCTTGTTATCTAATGTAGAAATCCAAATTTCTCTAACGTTAGAGACTGTGTTTGCTGGGACTTCTTGCGCGAAAATTTGCAATATTGTTTTAACATCTTACTGCATCTCAAACTCGCCGCTAAAGACAATTAGTGAATTTAAAGAGCTGAGTGTATATTTGGACTCCAAGCTCAACTTCACAACTCACTTAAATTATATTGTTTCTAAATCGTTCGCTATTTGGCCTTTATTCGTTGAAATTGTTCTTCGGTTTCTGATTCCTATACTCTTAAACTGTTGTACTCGTCCTTAGTTCGGCTCAGGTTAGCAATGTTTAAAACAAGTGTTTAAAACCTTGTTTAAAACAATGGAAAAAACTCACCTTATATTCAAAAGACGTTTTAAAACATTTTGTTTTAAACTCGTTTAAAACAAATAAAAAAACATCAGTCATATAATTAATAGTTTTTGTACTTTTGAAAAGTTTTATTTGCAAAATAATGCCCTTTTTCGACCCGAATTTTTTTCATTCGCCCTTAGTGAATACACGGAAACCGGAAAAGTGAACCGGTTCGAAGAAAATCAGCCTTAGAGCGTGTGTGAATCGGTAACAAAGTTCGCGGCGAGTAAATTTTTGACAACTATGAGGTGAATAAAATTTCAATAGCTTATGAGGCTAGTGCAATTTTTGACAAATGCATAGACAATTTTGACAATCGCATAAATTGATTATGTGTGTAATTTTTTGTTAAATAACAGCTTAAATTGATGAATTGCAATCACCGATGGTAGATGTTTTCTTAAAATATTATTTTCACTTCAATTAGTAATATTATATGCCGCATAAATCTGCGTTTCTCACCGTAGTAAAAATATTATTCAACAGCTTTCCCTATAGAACTTTGTTACCGATTCACAAACGCCCTTATCACGAGTTTCATTTTCCCCGAACCGGTTCACTTTTTCCTTTTTGCTTCCATTTACTATGGGCGGATAAAAAATTTTCGGGTAAAATTTTTTTCGGGCGAAACTCAGGATAAGGCTGAATGAAACTCATATAAGAACATGTCGTTCCGTTCCTTGTATGTGTGATGGAATTTTTGGATCA
>NW_023468312.1:0-6024 GCF_013731165.1 Rhagoletis pomonella | reverse complement strand
TTGTATGTATTTTGGTTCGTGAATAATGATTATATGTATATGTGTATTTATCTAGTGTTTAGGTTAGCGTCGTTAACTCTCCCCTGTGTTGAAAATGGAATGTCCTCATTTCAGCGGCTTAGGGTTTGCAATCGTTGTAACTCGGTTAGATAAGCTAATTCGAACTCTCTTTGGCGCCTGGTGTTTAATTGTATTTGTCGGCATGTATATAATTTTATAATTAAGTAAGTGACTAAAGCTAATATAAATATGATCATGATTAAATATAAGGTAAATTTCCAAGGATGTTCTTCAATTGGTAAAAATAATTTATACATTTCTTGTATATTAGTAAATTTATAATCGGATTCAGAGTTTAAAATTCTTAGTACATTAACCCTTTCATTCTGATAAGCATGTATTACATTTTTTATTTCTTGCTTATGGTTAATATAAGTTTTATTATCAATAGTTGTATTGGAATTGAATTGGATTAAATGTGGGCCATTTACCCTAATTCCGTTCCATGTGTGTTCGTTGTCGATAAGAATATTACCATTATCTAATATTTGTAAGGGAGAGTTATTTTCTTGGATAATATTACAATGAGCTTTTTGTTTTAATAACAACGGAATAGTACAATTATCCCTTGGTTCTTTTTTACAAATATGTATTCCTACATAATTTTTGCATTTTGATAAATTGGTGAAATTATTATTACACAAGGCAATTCTATTATGAAGTTGATATTTTCCGTATTTAAAGGCTAATGGGGTTAAATTGTACATTTTACATTTATTTGTTATTATGGGATATTTATAGATTGTAATAATAGTTTTATTAAAGGTACATATGTGTATATCGGAATATTCTAGTACATTTATTATTGGAATGTCATATATTTCGTTTTTTATTACCTGCTGTACGTCTCTAAAATTAAGTGTGCCAGAATAGAAATTTCCTGTTTTTGCGAAGTTAATGGTATTTGTTATAGTTACTAGTTCGTTATATACTTCTGTAAGTATTGACTGATCAAAAATTGATTCTGTATTTAATTTTGCTAAAATTTTTTCAAAGCGGGAATTTATTTTCCTTTGCTGGTTATTATTTTCTATAAGCTGGTTCAGTCCTGTTTTAATTTCGACAAGATCATCGTGATCTGGTATTCCTGTTATAAATTTTAATGCGGAACCTAAAAAATTGAGGCCACGTTTGGCACGATACTCGGATGGTATTAATTGTGATTTCAAAGTTTCTATTTTATCAATTATTATATCTTTTTCATCGATTTGAGTTGATTCATATTTGCTTCGCACAATTCGTTCATATGGTTCTAATATTATGGATAAATTCGACACGTGGTAAAGAAATGATGAACTCTCATAGGTATACACAGTATCTAGTTCAGTAAGAACATATTTTTTACCAGCCAAATCTGTTATTTTATCGCAAAATCCGTGAGTAACTATTACTAAAATTAAGAAGCCTATTCGTTGCATGGTGTGCTAGTTTTCCTTATACTATCCTTGTGTATGATTTTCCCCCTCGCTGTTAGGATTGTGTCCCCACGATCTTCTTTTACTTTATGTTTATTGTACTTAGTTGCAAGTTTATTACGCCGATCTGTTCGACTATAAATTATATCACCTGGTTTGTATATAATGGTTTTCCTTTTTTTATTATGGTGCCTGAGTAGTCTCTCTTGTTTATCCACAAGTATGTCCTTGATATTAGGATATTTGTCTCGGTTGTAAAAAACCTCTTCGGGTTTATATCCTGTTGTGGAGTGTATCGTCCTATTGTATTGGCGAACTGCGTTGAATAATTCGTCACCGGGAGCAGTATTATTTTCTGCAGCTAAACTTTGGCAAAGTTCAATTAGAGTGCTATGTATCCGTTCAACTTGAGCGTTTGATGTTGAATGATGTACAGGCGTAACTGAGTGTGTTATTTGTAGCCGGCTGTACAAGAATTTCGTTATGTTGCTCTTAAATATACTTTCGTTATCAGTCATGAGGTACTTGGCATTTGGGTAGACTTGTGTGAGTACTTCTTCTATGTATTCGTGGCAGTTTGTCTTTGTGTCCAATTTTCGTAAGAAGCAGTATTTGGAATATCTATCTGTAGAACTAAGGTATTGTTTATTATTAATATGGAAAATATCCATCTGTATGTACTCTCCTACTTTTGTTGGTATTGGAGTTTTTCCAATAGGTTGTTTATTTGGTTGCCTTTCGTATTTGTGCTGTAGACATATTTCACAGCCTATGACTAGTTTACGGCACATTTCTTTAATATTGGGCCAGTAATGAATCAACAATATTTCTTGCGTGTTATTTTTGTAGTTCCTATGTGCACGTTTATGTGTTTGTGTGACAATTTCTCTTTGTTCGTTTGGAGAAGTTACGTCGTTTAACTTATTTTGGGCTAGCACTAGATTATAATTTGGGAAGGCGGAGCTAATTTCTTGTTTTAGGTGAAACAGTATTTCCTCATCTATCTTTATCGCATTAGTAACTTTTGGATTAACTACATCTTTAAGTTTAGATAGTAAGTCCGGGGTTTCTCTATAAAATATTGTATGTCTAAACCGACCAGGAAATATTGTTTGACTGAGGACTTCATTCCTTTCATTATCTTGTAACACAATTATTTGATTTCTGAAAGCGTTAAGTGGTTGTTTAACTTTCTTCATAATTTCTACAGGGGAACTTTGTTGCGAATGGTCGGAACAATTCGTTGAAGTATTTATTTGTTGTCGCGAAAGCGCATCTGCAACGACATTCTGGTGTCCAGGTTTATATACAAGTTTGGCACCGTATTCTTCAATTAGGTTTTTCCAACGCTTTAATTTCGCATTCGGATTTTTTTCGGAAATTGAAAATATTAGCGATTGGTGGTCCGTGTAAATTGTCAAGTTTGCCACACCATACAAATAATTTCTAAGTTTTTGCAAGGACCAAACGATTGCTAGTAGTTCTTTTTCATTGGTACTATAGTTTTGTTCTGTTTCACTTAGAGTGCGTGAAATGAATGCGATCGGGTGACGATTTTGTGACAGAACTGCCCCGATAGCGAAATTACTAGCATCGGTTGTTAGACTAAATGGTTTAGAGAAATCAGGCTGGAAAAGTTCAACTTGCTCTTGTAGAGCGTTTTTTATTTTTTCCAAGGCTTCTTCGGCTGCTGTATCTAATTGTATTGGTATTTTAGCACTTTGATTTTTTGATACCATTCCTAATTCTCCTCTCAAATTAATCGTTAAAGGTTTCGTGATTTTAGCAAAATCCTTTATAAACTTCCTGTAGTAACTAGCAAGTCCTAGGAAAGATCTCAATTCTTTCAAATTTTTTGGTTTTGGGTATTTCTTTATAGTTTCGATTTTTTTTGGGTCTACCGTAATTCTATTATGTTTTATAATGTGTCCAAGGTATTCAACTGACTCTTGGAAAAAATTTGACTTTTCGTCAGAAATTTTCATGTTAGCATTATGGAGTGCGTTAATTATAATCCGGATGTGTTCCATATGTTCTTCTGGTGTAGATGAATAAATTAGTACGTCATCAATATAAACATACGCGAACTTTCCGATATACTCTCTAAGGATGTCGTCAACGCATCGTTGAAATATGGAAGGTGCATTCTTTAACCCGAATGGCATTCTGATAAATTCATGCTTTGCGCCGTTGACAGAGAATGCTGTCTTTCCTCGATCAGGTTCTTTAATTAAAATCTGGTGAAACCCTGATTCTAAATCTATTGTGGAAAAAATCTTGGCTTTTCCGAGGTTTTGTATTGTCATATTAATATCTGGAATTGGATATCTGTCAGTAATCGTATGAGAATTTATCTTTTGGAAGTCAACAACCATTCTCCGTTTGGGCTTGCCTTGGTCATCGGTGCCCTTTTTTGGTACAGTCCATATAGGTGAATTATATGGGCTTTTGCTTGGTTGTATTATACCGTCGTTTAAGAGTTTCTCAATTTCTTTCTTGACAAAGTCGTGATCGGACATGGGATATGGGTATTGTTTTGTCCATATAGGGTCTTCCGATTCGGTCTTGATAGCTGCTTGTATTGTGGTTGTAAAAGGTAATTTACCATTTGTATTATTATTTCTATTCATTAGCTCTTCCACCTGGTCTTTAAATTTTTCGTTATTTATTGTATAATTAATCCTTGGTTCTACTGCCAGGATCTTCTTCTTCTGATACTTCAAGCTATAGTCAAATAACCTAACTTCTGCCTTCATTTGGCGTAATCCCTGTTCTCCGAGTATCATGTCAAAGTCGTTTAGTTCCCTTATTTCATAGAACGTTAAATGATGCCCGTACATCGTTATAGCTTTTTTAGAATTTACAATTGAATAACCATGTAAGGTTTTGGTTTTAAATGGTTTTAATTTAATAGATTTTCCTATATTACAATTTATATTAATGTAATTATTAGTGGAGCCTGTGTCAATTAATAAGGTAACGGGTGTGCCGGTTAGGCCGCATTTTGTTTCTAAGCAAGGCAACCCGTTTATTCGCCTAAAAAAGTACTGCCTGTTTCAAATTGTTCTTCATAATTAGGTACATCCACTGACTCTAGATCTTCTCTATTTAATTGGTTAATTCTTTGGAACTTCCTATCTGGCGGAGAAGTGGCGTTATTGTAGCTAGATGCCCTATCTCTTTTGATTTGAAAGGATTTTGACTTACGGCATTATTGTACTTGGTTGTCTGCATGAATTGTCTGGATTGGTCTATGTCCATTGGAGTAGGTGTGGGTTGTTGTTGTCGCTGTGGTGGTTGTTGTTGGTTAAAACTCCTTGCCTGGTAGTTGTGATTCTGCATCCTTACGTTTGGCTTGTAATATCTTTCCTCTTTATGTTGTGAGTAGGTGTTTCGGTTTGTGCTGTGTTGATGCTGTCTGCTGTTACTTCCTAGTCTGGGCCGTGTCTCGAATTCCGCATTCTCATTGTCATGGAGAATGGTACAGGCTATCGCATATGCCGATTCCAAATTCTCTGGGTTATGGCTGTACAATGTGCCGCTTGTATATTTGGAGTTTAACCCAAGAATAAACGTCCTCACTGCCTCTTGGTTAGCGTATGCTATCATCCCTTTGTCATTATTGGACATCTCAATTTTTGATAGGGCTAAATTGAGTGCCTTTGAAACCTCACTGTGGAATTCTGCAAGGGATTTTCTATCTTGTGTGATTCGCTTCATTTCATCAAGAAGCACATATAGTGGGCGTTGGTCTGCATATGTGTAATCCAATCTGTTAATGATTGAATAAAAATTCAATTTGGTGTTGTGGTTCGTAAGGACGTTAGCAGCGGGTCCTGTAATTTTTGTCCGCATTATTCCCAGGGCACTATAATATTTAGGGTGATTTTGGAAGATCTTTATAGCTTCCATGAATGCCCACACTTGTGATCTCCATGATCGGTATTGTACTTTGTCCCCGTCAAATTTTGGTAGGGATTTGAATAGCTCCAGGTCGATATCCTTGGCGTCAGTAATATTTAGTTTTACTTCTTCGTATAAAACTAATTCTTCCGGAGCGTTTTGTTGCTCTAGTGCGGCAATTCTCTCCGTTAATTCCGTTGTTTGTCGCTGCATCTCGTTCATCAGTGTGGTGAACTGGGCATTTAGTTGGGCCAGTTGTTGCTCCATTGTAAATTTATTTAGATTTCTGTAGTCGTCGTAGGATTTTTGCTTTTTTCCTCTCCGGAGTCTCCGTAAGGTATCCAGGTTTTTCACTTCACTTTTTTGTTTAAAATTTTCAGAGTTTTTTTTATTATTTGCACACTTGATTGTGTTTTTTTCACTTGATTTCCGTTGATTTCGGTTTATGTTATCAGTATTATTCCGTTTTTTCAGGATCTATACTTGATTTTCGTTGATTCTTTTTTCAACGTGTAGTGCCGGAAGTCTTTCTTCCCGTGGATTTAGTTTTCTCTATTCCTTTTACATAGAAAAATGGCTTAAGGTTCGGTTGAGCCCCCAGTTATGAGTCCTTGTTAGGAATTAAAAGTACACAAGAGATTATTTC
>NW_023468311.1:0-6025 GCF_013731165.1 Rhagoletis pomonella | reverse complement strand
CTTATTATTTATTATTTTTTCATTTATTTTCATTATTTTATCATACAAGTTAATACGGGGGCTAACACACATACCTGTGTGAATGTGCTGACGCCGCACTTCCCCAAACACGCGCATAACCAGTGCGGGTAATTGAACTCTCATGCAAAAATAATCGAACATACGTTAGCATAATTGAATCTATGGGAAGCGCAGCGTCAGCAGTTAATTCAGCCGGTTAGACAGTAAGTCATAGTATTAAGAAATATGTTGCATTCATTCCGTTTGGGACAGCAGAAGCAGATGGTAAATATACTTGTACAAAACTAATTATTGTCTTTTATTTTAGGAAGGACAACTCGGGGCCGCCGTGCGGCCCCCAACTTTAACTTTTTCGGGCTCACGGATGTGAGCTCGATGACTGGCGCCCGAGCAGGGACCCACTGAAAGTGTGGGTCTCTGAGGAAGGGCCTCCTTAATTGTGGGGCCTAAGGAAAAGGATCCTCTTAACTGCTGGAGTCCTTTTTCAAGTGATCGTGACAAGTGATGAACAGTGTTGTGATAAGTGGAAGTGTTGAATGTGAAGGTGCTTATAAATTTATGGCTTGTACATCCACATAACAAAATATTTTGAAACCGTTGACTACCCTTGGGTATCCACCGGTTTATAACATTAGCTTAGCTCTGCGATCCCCAACTCCAGGGGCACTCCAGGGTATAAAAGCTCCCCTTCCTAGAAGGGGTCAAACCAAAGAAGTGAATAAAAATCAAATAGTGAACTGAATAATTTACGGATTGACCATCCATAACTTAATATCCTTGAAGCCGCGATTCACCACCTTCGGGGGGACCCTCCGGTTTATAATAGAAGCTTAACTCTGCGATTCCTTACGGGACCCTCCAGAGTATAAAAGCTCCTCTTCCCAGAAGAGGTAAATAAGGAAACAATAAAAAATGTGAGAGCAAAAAAATTAAAGGCTCTAATAGCAGAGTGATAAATTGTCGCTTAGACCTGTGACCCCGAATGAACCTCAGGCTAAAGCTGTAAATTACTACGTCATATCCTGCGGGTCATCAGCGACCGAACCAGGAATAACATGATATTAAGTGGACCTGTGACCCCGAAGACCCTCAGGTACACAAATAAATAGCATTTATTCAAAGTGAAAATTAAAACAAATTGACACCGTCCACGACTACGCCTTTACAATACTGAATATCCTGGCACGATCACATGGCTGGGTGAGTCCCTGACCCTATACTCCTAGGCAGATACTCACCTCATCGAAGGCCGATAGGTTAACATATCTTGTTTTCCTGCATTAAGCTGCCTGTGGTGTCTCCAGGGTACACATCAGAACACACTGGATACTGCTACTTCGATTTCTGCGGCATTTCCAGCGTACACATAAGAACACACTGGAAATTGCAATAGGAACAAGATTATGTTGTGAAGTAAGTTGTGCCTTAGTAGGTTGCCTTCAATCTGATTGTTGACGACTAAAAAGGATGACACAGCCCTTCCTGACCGAAACTCTTTCTTTAAAGACTAATGTGCCGTGAAACGCCAACCTGGTACATGTCGCCGTACACATAAGAACACGGTAAAAGTTTCACAAGTCTAATCGCGGCTCCTTTCTTATCTTTTTGCAGGAAACTCTGAAAACGTAAGAAAGGAACCGACCTCTAACTCAAATCGAGACTGATTGTTTTTTTTTCCGAAACAAAAACTATTTGCACAAAAAGAAAATACAAACATAGCACGAGGACGAAGATCCGAGCAAAAAAAACAAAAAAAAGCTAATAACCGTGCAAAACGAAAAAGAATATTCTTGCTGGCAGTACCCGGTACCTGATCGTATAAAACTTTGCAAAAAAAATAATAATAATAAAAAAATTCAATTTTTAAAGAAAACGTGCATAAATATTTGAAACAAGAGATAATGGACGCACTAACGACAAAAGTAAACGAATTAACTGGGGGAATTAACGCTCTCCTCGAACAAATTAGAAAATTGGAGGGGCGCCTGACGGGAATTGAAAAAAATGGGTTAGGTTTAGAGGCTCGACTAGCACGGATAGAAGCGAGCAGCGCAATCCTAGACCAAAACCTTACCAGGATTGACGGTAGGCTAGGTAGTGTCGAAGGAGCAAATAGTGTGGGCAGTGTAGAAGGAGAAAATAGTGTGGCTCAACAAGGGAGCTCAGTCGCGAACACCCGAGCGCCAATGTCCGAACAGGACCTCAAGGAAATCGGCAGGCTCCCCGACTGTGTCAAAGAGCTGCAAACTTTTGAGGGAAATCCAGCTCAATATATTTCATGGATACATAATGTCGAGGGCATCCTTTCCGATTACGAAGTGATCAAGGGAAAACCTTTGTATAGGGCTATCCTTCAGCACGTTAGGCAAAAAATCCGGGGAGGGGCTGATGCGGCGTTAGTTGCATATAATGTTTTCGAGAGTGACTGGACTGAGATAAAAAAGGTCCTATCACTGCACTACGCAGACAAGAGGGACATACGGACGCTAGAACACCAGTTAAATCAGTTGGCTCAAAGAAATTCCAAACTAGATGAATTTTATGCGACAGTTAACCACCAACTGTCGTTGATCGTCAACAAGATTAAATGCGACGATTATACGCAGGAAACGGTTTCCGTCCTCATAGAAACATACCGGAATAGGGCCCTTGACGTGTTTATTAGGGGTCTGAATCCTGAATTATCACGCATGCTAATAGTCCAGAAACCAAGAACACTTCCAGCCTATTTCATATAAAGGCCGCTGCTCTGTATTCCAGCATACCCTACCTCACTTGCGTCACCAAAGACAATATTACCCTAAAGTTTCTTGTCGACACAGGGGCGAACAAAAATTTTGTGAATCCCAAACTAGCCGCCGGCTCAACTCCGGTTGATCCACCCTTTTCAGTGCAAACTGTTGCAGGGCCTGTTCCAATTAACAAAAAAATTAGTGGACAATTTTTTCACAGTATGGGGAATGATACTGTACTAACGTTTTATGCCTTACCAGGACTGACTTCTTTCGATGGTATAATAGGCGACGATACCCTGAAACAATTGGGGGCTGTAATAGACAGGAAAAATCATACCTTGAAAATAGATCCGGGTATTGAAATTCCACTCAAGAACAAAACCGTTGGGGGTATTAATTTTTCTGAGGCATCGATCCCGGAGGCAGTGTTGCCCGCTTTGAAATCGCTACTTAAAAAATACTCACATCTCTTTGAGCCTTTGAGCGCAAAAATTAACATTAAAACGTCTGTCAGGGCCGAAATAAAAACTACCACAGAAGATCCTATATACGCCAAAAGCTATCCCTACCCGGCCAATATGAGAGAAGAGGTGGACAGACAGATTTCCGAACTACTCGACGAAGGTATTATTCGTCCATCCAAAAGCCCTTACAACTCTCCAATCTGGGTGGTACCTAAAAAACCAAAGCCGTCAGGAGAAAAGCAATACAGAATGGTAGTGGACTTTAAACGCCTGAATGCAATCACGATACCCGATACCTATCCCATCCCTGACATCAACGCAACATTAGCCAGCCTCGGCCACGCCAAATACTTCACGACCATCGACCTAACGTCCGGGTTCCACCAAATAGCAATGAAAGAGGCTGACATCCCGAAAACAGCATTTTCAACCATGAATGGGAAGTACGAATTTTTAAGACTTCCTTTTGGGCTGAGGAATGCACCGGCCATATTTCAGCGCATGATAGACGACGTCTTGAAGGAACATATTGGGAAAATATGCTACGTTTATATTGACGATATCATAGTGTTTGGTAAAGATTTAGACGAGCATATGAAAAATGTCGATATAGTATTCGAAAGGCTGGCAGATGCCAACATCAGGGTAAACATAGAAAAAACAAAGTTTATGAGAACAGAGGTAGAGTTCCTGGGGTATATAATAACCTCCGACGGTATAAAAGCAGACCCCTCAAAGGTACAGGCCATAGAAGCTCTGTCACCTCCCCGAACGCTAAAAGAGTTGAAAAGTTTCCTTGGAATGTCATCGTATTATCGAAAATTCATCCGGGATTACGCCAGAGTGGCGAAACCCTTAACCAACCTAACGCGGGGGGAAAATGCGCAGATCAAGGCCAGTCAGTCGAGAAACGTTCGCATTAAACTGGATGCGGATGCTCTTAGGGCATTTGAGGACCTAAAAAAATTGCTTGTCTGCTCGGACATCCTTGCTTTTCCTGATTTCGGAAAATCGTTCAATCTTACAACTGATGCTTCGAACTATGCCATAGGAGGGGTGTTATCCCAAGGCGAACCCGGAAGAGACCGGCCAATCGCATATATATCGCGCTCCCTTACCCGAACAGAAGAGAACTACGCCACAAATGAAAAGGAAATGCTGGCAATTGTTTGGGCCCTGGACAATTTAAGATCGTATTTGTATGGTGCAAAGATGATTAAGATTTATACTGACCACCAACCTCTCACTTTTGCATTGGGAAGCAGAAATTACAATGCAAAGCTGAAGAGATGGAAGGCCAGAATCGAAGAGTACAACCACGAATTGATTTACACTCCAGGTAAATCAAATGTCGTGGCCGATGCTCTGTCAAGACTGCCGTGCCAAGCAAACAATTTAACCAGTGCAGAGTCAACGGGTAAGGTAGATGATGATGAAAGTGGAAGTCCGACTAGGGTAGATGCACAATTGAACAGCGCTTCAGCTTCAGAGATTGAAAGCGATATGGCAACTGTCCATAGCGCGGAGCAGGACGCATCGGACCTTATTCCACACGTCGAATGTCCCCTGAATGTATTTCGTAATCAAATAGTGCTCAGGGAAGGTAAGGCTTTGACATGTGTAGAAAACCCACATCCTGGTTTTACTCGACACTACATAACCCTGGATAGCATCGATAAACCGACAGTAATACAAGTACTAAAGGAGCGACTCAATCCGTCACTCATAAATGGCATTAAAATCCCAGAGAATCGTCTGCAACTCCTACAGGAGGTATATTTAGAACATTTTCTTTTATATAAAATTAGGATAACTCAACGGGTAGTTGAGGACGTGGCCAACGAAGACAGAATTTGCAAAATAGTGGAAGATGAACATAAGAGGGCACACAGAAACCCCAGGGAAAATAAAGAGCAAATCCTGGAAAAGTACTATTTCCCTAAAATGGCAAGTCGGATAAGGAAATTCGCATCTATCTGCGAAACTTGCCTCACAAACAAGTACGATAGACATCCCGCGGTACCCCCTATAAAGGAAACGCCTATTCCTAAATACCCATGCGAAATATTGCACGTTGACATTTTCGAAATCCAAAACGAAAAATTTCTATCCTGTGTTGACAAATTTTCGAAGTTTGCAAAACTTTTCCACATAAGGAACCGCTCATCCCTCACTCTTCGCGCAAAATTTGCCAAGCTTATCCACTACTTCACAACCCCCCGGGTAATAGTAACAGACAATGAGAGAGGATTTATGAGCCCTCTAGTAAGCAATTATATAAGAGGTTTAGGGATTGAATTGTACCAAACTCCAGTGCAAAGAAGTGAAGTGAATGGGCAGATCGAAAGATTTCATTCAACTTTGATCGAAATCTATCGATGTCTGCGAAAGGAAATAAGCAATACGAGTCCCAAAGAACTAGCCTACATTGCAGTCGACCGCTATAATACAACGATTCACTCTGTGACCAAAAGGAAGCCTAGTGATGTATTCTTTAATAGAACCGAAAGAATAAATTACCAAAGACTGACAGATTTTAGAAGTAAGGTCCACAGGGAAATTAAAGATCGAATTAGAAAAAATCAAGAATCGCGAAACCTTCGACTAAATAGGAGAAGGAAAGGCATAAAAAAGTTTATGGTAGGAGACGATGTCTATGTAAGGGACAAACAGATTAAGAGTAAACAAAAACCACTCTATAAAAAGGAAAGGGTTCGCAAGGACAACCGAGTAACCCTAGAGACGGACACTGGTAGGAAGATTCACAAGGTACATATAAAAACTAGGGCTCAATAATAACAATAA
>NW_023468310.1:0-6025 GCF_013731165.1 Rhagoletis pomonella | reverse complement strand
AAAAAAGAAATTTACGTATATTCCTTTAAAATGATGGCTAACAATATATCTACTGCTGAGTGGAAGATCGACCTATCTGGGCAGCCAGTTCGAAAACGCCCTATCTCAAAAAACTTTTCAAGAACGCCCTATTTCAGAATTCGTTTCAAAAACGCCCTATCTCAGCTGCCGATTCAAAAACGCCGTATATCAGCACATTTCCAATACATTTTGTATTTGTATTTGGTTTATTAAGTCAATGAAACATTAAGTTCTTATAGACTAGCTAAAAATGTATAGTATATAAATTTAGGGCAACTTAATAAGTAATTAATTCTTAAAACAAGAAAACAGTAGATTCTTAAAACAGAAACGGCTTAATGAAAAGTCAATACAGCAATACTTTTCTATTGAATTAAACTCAATTAAAGATCTAGTGATAGGTCCATTCAAAGCATAGTTGGTTTTACATGCATCAATAGAAAAAGTATAATGCCGCCGAAGATTTTTTACAGGAACATAGAATTTTATGAATTCCAACAATAAAGGACAATCAATGTTACCATTAACAATATCATAGATAAATGTGACTGCCGAAATTATTCTTCTACTTTGAAGAGTATGCAAATTATGAGTTTACACCTTGAAGTATAAGGAGGTAATTCAAACTTAAGATGTGATAAGCAGTATTTCAGAAAAATTTTTTGAACTCGTTCAATTCTCTTATTATGCACGGCATAGAATGGATTTCTAATTATATTGAAAATATAAAAGAAAATATTGTAAGCTTAAAATATGAAGATATTCGGAATTTCACGAAAAGAATTACCTTTGATGAAATAATAGAGAAACATAGATCAAACATAAAAAGCATTTTTAAATTGAGAATTCATAGTAAAATATCGCCTCTCTGTAATATTTTAAGTATAATTGTAATTGTAATAATAGCTATTGTTATTATCAATAAACACAGACACATAACCATCAAATTAAATAAACGAATTCGGGAGAATTCTGGTCTAAAGGGGGGAGTAGTTACATATGTAAATAATTATGCAAAAACACCTGACGGTGCAACTGACAAATATGAGGAATTTTTAAAGCAAATAAACAAAGTAGTAACATAAAACCACTTCCGGCCTATTGGTAAAATTGTACACAAAAAGAGTAATTGAAAATTAAAAAGACAACAAATTTCCAGGAATTATCGAATTGAACAATAAAATGATTGGTAAGCAGTTTAATTAAATTCACAAGCCGAAAGTAGTGAATAAGCAATTATTGTAAATAGAATAAGTTTCGTTTTAAGTTGAAGAAATTAAATAAATCAGTCTGGTTTTGTGCATCTTCAGCGTCACTTCGCTGTAATCAAAATTGTAGTTTTTTGTCTTTTTTTAAAAACCCGTTCGCCACGACCCAAAGTGAAACTCGCGTGCCAAATTTTTCTCTTCTGCTTTCACACGTACACGAGAACAACTGCGCTTCTTTCACACATACATGAGCATACTTTATGAATCAGTGATGCCGACGATTATGAGATCGTGCGAAACTTTCAAGCAATCAAGTCGACACGGTAAAAATGTTTAATATGGATTCGGATGTAGATTTTTACCCACTTTCCCATTAGGGAAGGGAGAGCACAATGTTTTGTGTGTCATGCAGAAATCGCACGGACGACAAACGTTTTTGTTAAGCGTCATTATAGCGCCATTTCCTCTCATTCCCAAATATTGAATTAATTATTACGTACATATGCACATAAATAAAAATATGAATTTAAAATAATGCTAAAAATTGCTTTTCTTTTAATTCAAAATAAGAAGGTTAATACAAATTAATTCAAATATTTGCTTTAATTTTAATTTTAATTATAATGAAAAATCTAAGCAAACAATGTGAAACAAAGTGAATTAAATTGTATTAAAAGATTAATTCTTTAATATTATATCTACCTTTCACACTATTTACAAAATAAAAATAACAATTTTTTTTCTTATAATTTGCAACTCGAAATTGTTGACAACACTGTTTGCATCAGACGCGTGAGCGACTTATTCTCTTCATTCTCTCATCGTTTAGCAAAATGGAAATATATGATTGTATGAGTTTTGGCCACCTCTGCTCTACGATAACGTCACGCCAAAATTACTCTCACGAATTCTGCTGCAATCGGCGCAATCTTGTATTCTATCATTCGTGGGCTGCGGTAATACTGACTTTGTGCACCAAGCAAAGAGCGTAAATTTTCCTCATATACACAATAAGATAAGATAAGATTGCTCTGTCTAAAGTTCTGTAATTGCGTCGTTTCCCACCGATGTAACAATTGTCCCGGTAAACAAAGAATGAAATAACTTTTTATTAATTTTAACCAAGGCATTTTAACTTTAATGATAATTGCTCGCTGGATTAAGGCGCCTTTACACGGGTCGATTTTCTAGTAGATTTTTGTCGTTCAACCAAAATTGACCCGTGTAAATGACATCTCAACCGTTAAATGTAAATGCTTTGGCTAGTCGATTTTCCAGCCTACAGAAATCGACCCTTGTAAAGGCAGCTTTAGCCCCTTATTTAGTCCCAGAATACAGTGATACGAGGAGAAATGAATTGTTTTTTATAAAGATAAGAAATGCACATCTACTACGAAAACTTGATTTTGACGCCCACTTTTTAAGTTCGAACCCAGCAAAGAGCGCTCGATGAAGGTCAGCTAGTGATCAGTATTGCCAAGTTTTTTATTTAAAAAAGCACCAAAACACTGAAAATAGCGCAATTTTCCCAAAAAAAAAAACACTAAATTTGTGTTGCTATGTTTAATGGTATTTTTGCATATAAAGCTGTAATCACGCAATGTCACATGTAAATATTTCCAACTATGCGCAGTTAATTAATTTAATTAGCAAAATGTTTTTTTATTCGTAAAACAATTTGCAAAACTTTACTTGGTTTCACTAGCGGCTTTATTTTCATGCAATTGATTACTTTTGTACAAATGCGCACACCCAGCTAATTAACAGTATATTCTATGAATTCCGTGATAGAGACTGTGTGAAAATGTTGCGTTTGGATTATCTGGGAGCATATTATTCAGAGGAGAAGCTCGGCCAAACACTAACATATGTGTAAGTCAACGGATAAAGTTTTCCGTACGTTTGGAATGAATGAACAAAATAAATACAATGTCACCATAGAATCACGTTTTTATTATAAAATTACCTTGAAAAGGGCACCAAAGAACGAAACAAGCGCTAAACTAAAAAATTTCCGCGTTTTAATTCCCTAAACCCACTTAATTTATTGCGAAAGGCACAAAGTTGGCAGTTATAGCGATGTCAAATTTGCTCATATACAAGCAGTGATCGGACTTCTACCACATTGTGGTAGATCTGTCACTTTTTTGAGCATCGACCTCATCTACCACTCAAGGTCTGAAATCTACCACATATTAGCATTTTTGAGTAGTTTTATTTTTGCTTGACATAATTTTCTTAATTTTACACGATATGGTAACAAGAATAATATAATACAAGATTCCGCATTCACGGCGACGATGAAATTTCTCAAGTAAAAGTAAACGAATAAATTTTCTCAGTAATCAATTCTTCGACAGGAAACGCCGTTTCATTGTGTTAAATTGCACAATATATCATTTGTAAAAAGAATTAATAGCGAAAATGTTAAAAACCGGCGATTTTTGTGAAAGTATTAGCAAATTTAAATGCATCTAAGGTTTCTGAGGCGTTGTTTACTTTTAATTGAGAATTGTCAAAATCGGCAAAACCCAATTAGCTGTTTCTGGAACGTGCCACATTTATTCGCTACTTCGTGATGTGATAAAAACAAAAGCTGGCAGCGCTCCGCAAGGTTGCAGAAATCTCCTAAAATATGTTCGAAAAATATCTTAATATGGAAGGAACTACTTTACACTGTGAAGGAAAAAAATTTCCAAAACTCTACGCAATTTTTAGCAACTTCAATCTTGCACTTTATTATGCTAGAATTAAATTTTTTTAGAGTCTAATTAATAAGTTTGCCATTTAGGTGAAACCTTGCAGATTTTTTTTTAATTTTTGTACAAAGTTTGATCCAAACCCAGAGATCTACCACACTTTTTTGAGGTCTACCACATTTTTTCCCAGATTCTACCACACAGAATATTTGAGGTCCGATCACTGTATACAAGCATGGGCCATGAATGATAGAATACAAGATTTCGCCGTCCTGGCCGTTGACATTTGTGTACCACAAGTAAACAAAGAATAGAGACAAAAGTAGAACGAGTTGAAACTGTCAAAACAGTACACCTTACAGCGAAAAACGTGTTTTAATTTTGATCAATGCGAAAATATTGCATTTTTCATCTAATCTATTGGAGAATAGTGAACGATTTAGTGCACTCCATGCTTTGCAATTAAGGCTGCTGCAGCAAACGTTTTAGTGTACTCCATTGCTTTGCAATTAAGGCTGGTGCAGCAAACTGCGCCAGCATCTGAGTGGGATTGATTAGTTAACTTGCTAAAGGAGGCTGCTTGGAGCAGAAGCGCTATGATTGTGATAAAATGCTGTCAATATAATAATAAAAAAACATTTCGGGAACGGCTTTGCCGCGCACTTTATACACAAAATGCAGCGATTCGTCTCAGCGCTACACTTGCATCTACGCATAATGAGATGGGGCACCATGGTGCTCTTCATGGAAGGACAACAGCGCATGCATATGAAGCTGGTATCCAAATTTAATGGCTTATCTTGCCCGCAGAATTCCACCCACTTTCTCGCCACGGCATCGTTGCGAGGTAAGGAAAAAAGCTGCATTTCGAGGCACTACCTTCACGGCTGTCGCTTTAATACACGGCACTTCATTTTATCAGTTTTTACACACTCTTCAACTGAAAAATCACTAACAAATGGCAAATTAACACGATTTAAACTGATTTTTCACTAATAATTCAACTTTCTCTATGCCACTGATTTGTAAACAAAAGTTTATTTACGAGTTACCACAACTGTCAAAATCGGCAAAACCAAAGTAGCGCTACCTCTGACGGCGCCACCTTTGTTTCGCTACACCGTGAGCATGGGCAGAGAGTGAGCGCCTGCTTAAAAAGCGTAAGCATTACATGCGTATACATGCGAGAGCGTAACAAAGTGAACGAAAATCATTCAAACCCTGTAGTTCTGCTGGAGTTTTGTTGGTGACTGGTGCTGGTGATTCCATGCATCACCGATTGTTAGGCAATTCACTATGCGACGCTCGTATTGAAAATATCACATACTAGCGATTTTGTGCATTACTGGTCATTAGGCAATGCGCTAGCGATTAGTAATCGTCACTTGTGCACCAGGTAATCGCTAGCGAAAGGACAAACCACGCGCACCGCTCGGTACGCTTCAATGACATTGCCATGTTCAATTCGTTAGGCAAAGGAATTGGTATCGCTAATGTCGGATGGCCAGTACTCACTACTGACGGGTCAGCGGAATCGTTAGTGGTACCCAGACGGGTACTAGTCACAAAATTTGCGATAAACGGAAACGGAACGTTTGAAATTATAGGTGGAAAATTGGTATGGAAATGAAATACGACCGTTTTTATGCCGTGTGCATGTGTCATATCTACATAGGCATGTACATACTCATGCACGTTGCACCAACTAGATTAAAAATTTGATTTTTCTTACTTTCGTAATTATATTTCGCTGAGATTGGAAAAGAATTGTGTGTGTGAGTTTAACTTCAAAACCAAATTGCTTACAAACGTCATACATGCTCGAAACCAATAACACGGTGCTACAAAAAAATCACGAAATATACACGAAAAAAAAATTAATGTAGGTTGTAGGTAGGATCAACTACAACATGAAAATAGGTTTAATATAGTTCCTGAAACATCCTTTTTTATTTTATTTAAAACAACCGTTATTTTCATACTATGCACTTATCTAGTAACAGCTTGACTAGATATTTTTCATCCGATTTTGAAAATCAAACATGGTTTGAAAAAAGAAATTTACGTATATTCCTTTAAAATGATGGCTAACAATAT
>NW_023468309.1:0-6025 GCF_013731165.1 Rhagoletis pomonella | reverse complement strand
AAAAAAAATAAACATTGGAATCGATAGAGATGATTGAGCTGAGTATAACGGTATACTTCTTTTTTTTGGGCAAACAACAACAAGAAGAATTATCAAAGGTTAAAGTTCAAAATAAGCAATTTTTGAAATCATTTATTTCTGATATGAAAGAAAAAGGTTCTCATAACATCTATTTCACGATCCAGAATTCTATCATTCTTGGTAAAAAGCGAACCGGTTCGGGCGAAACTCACGATAATGCAATATGTCTCCGACCAAGGCGAATTTATATAAGGTGGTGTTACTAGCTCAGCTGATTTTGTGTATGTGTTTCGCCGCACGGCTTCTGATATCAAATTGAAAAATTTTGTTTGAATTTCTACACACACTCCTACAGATTTTGACAGTTTATGCCGCCAAAGCAAAAACAAAATACATGTACATTTTTGTTTTTGTACTCCTGCTATCACCTTATATTAATTCGCCTTGTCTCCGACTTACCGCGAATATAAAAAATAAATGTAACACTGGCTACACACAACGAACATATCCGCGCACAAGCTCGGCTTGCGGTGCATGTTCGTCGTTTGTAGGGTGGTTCACGAGCATGCTCGCAAAATATCAAAAAATTTTGTTCGTCGTGTGTAGCCACTGTAAATGTTGAAATGGCAGCCCTGTTACTTTCGTTAACATTCCTTATCAATTTCAACGAAGCATTCAGCTGTTTCGATACACGCTGCCAGCTGCCAAAAGCTATGATAACCAATTTTGCAACAAGCTTTTTAGCATTAGTCGTTTCCATCGCAGTATCCAATAATATAAATTCTAATTAACACAAACTATAATACATATGAACAAATAGAATTAGACAGCAATATTTTGTTTCACTTGGTTTTCGCAATATATGTACATAAATACGTCGTGATGAGCGTGTAAAATGAATTCGTTGCGTAACCTCTTTAGCTTGAGGACACTTAATAGTGTGCGGCAACACGGCCAGAATGTCCTCTACAACATCGCACAGCCAGTGGACGGTGCTGTCACGGCTGCACCAGCACCAGAATGCAGTATTAACGATCAAAGAACTTGTGAACCGTTGAAAATACCAAAATCCATTCTCGATGCAACCACGTTTACAGGTAAAAAGTTTGGTGAATCCACCTTATCCTCATCTGGTTCGATTTCGCCAACGACCCTGAAACGCTTACGTTGCATGGAGCGGAAAGTTGAATTGGTTTATCGCTGCAAATTGTGCAACACACGAAACAGTAAACTGGTGTCACAAGCAGCGTACAGAAGCGGTGTGGTGATCCTCCAATGTGACGGCTGTTCTGTGAACCATTTAATAGCCGATCATTCTGGATGGTTTGCCAAAACCAAAGGCAAGAATTTTGATCAGGTACTAGCCGAGAGATGTGATCGCATCAAGATCATCAAGGTGAACGAAAAAGGGGAATTAATTTAACTGCCAACAACTAACTATGTACACTCTTGATTTTACTGTTCCGCACTGTCCCGCAAACTACTTTAATGATTGTCTTTTTGCGAAAGCACGGTCATGTAAAATTAACAACTGAATTTTGAAACCTTTTGTATATTTGTCAAAATTAGAATGGCAAATATGGATGACGCCTTCGTCGTCAAGAGCACAATTTCATTGAATATGCTGACAACACTCACGTGGCCGAAAAAGGTGGTGGAATCCGACTTTAAATTAGCTGAGCTTCACACACAACTCTCCAAATGGAATCAAATTGAACTACATATATATTACAGACATATGTATATTGTGATAATTGTCATAAACGCTTTAATTAACTTTAATTTGAATTATGAACAAGTGTGTAAACGTTGAGTTGTAGGATATTAATAATTACTGGTTTTATACGCCCCCAAACCAAGCCATAAAATAAAAAAAAAAAACTGAAACAGGTCACACAAAAATAAGTCGTTTTATTTAGCTGCGTAGTCAAATACGCGGTATGTGTAATTTATATTCGAATAACTTTTGGAACCAAAAACATTTAGGACGCTTTCATGCATATTACATTATTTTTTAATCGATGTTGTTTTTTACGTTTTTCGCATATCAGTGGCGTACGCGTAAATATAATGAACTATTAATAAGTACTCGAAGAGCTAAGGCTTGTATACATACATACGTAGTAATTGTATATACATACATACATATGTACCAGAGAGCATGCTCAAGTTCTTAAATAAACGGTCAAAACGTATAAATAAATAGTATCCCTAATTATGTGGCCACTACCGTATACATATGTACATATCTTTTAACAATACAAATTTTTTTATAATCTATTTCAATCCACTTAGATGCATTTAAAAAGAAAGGTCCTGTTGAGTTCGAAAATTAATAATATTAGGATATTAATATAGCGTATTAATGTTTTATCATCATTGTCTTCATCTTTGACAAAATTACACGGTCACCCGGTATATATTTTATTTTTTTAAATAATTTTAATTATTTTTGTTTTTATAAAATTGTAGCTCATTATCAAACAAAAACCTTGCAAATAAATCGAAACTTGAAAGAATGAAAAAAATCAACAAAGTTTCCATAAAATTTTCACAGTTTTTGTTCAGAATTTTTGGGTTAACAATTTTGTAGCCCATTCATTCTAGTATAATAAGGTGCAAGTTTGAAGTGTCTAGAAAATACCATTGATTTTTTGAATTTTTCTGTTTGCGGTGTTGCGCACTTTCTTCCATATAACAAAAGTTCGCATTTTATGTTATATGGATGAATGCGCGTGTAGCGTTGTTGTTTTTTTTATTCCAATATTTTAAATTAAGCTTTATTTTATAGTTTTTCTTAGACAATGGAACAGGACGACCAGGTCATCGGGATGAACCTTCTGTATGAAAATCTGACGCGCTGGAGTAAATCCAAATGCCGTTTTTTTTGCATCTTCAAGAAGCGCCACGAGCTTCCGTCACATCTGAATCTTCAGATTATTGAATGGGAGGTTCATTCGGGCCCATTTAACATCCCTTGTGAATATTTGACGCGCTCGAGTAAATTTTTTTGTCACCCATTTTTGACCCTTCCGTACGCCCAACCCCACCATGCAAACCGGCAGATTAGTATATTTCCGTCATCAGAAACTCGTTTGATTTATTCACTATCAATATCTGACGCGCTTAAGTAAATCCATGTACATACCTGTTTTTTTTTTTTTTTTGGAAGCCTGTAGATCCTTACCACCACTGGAAGGAAAAACATCACATGACCTTTTTTTCTTCCCATCCATTATATAATCTTCGAAATCCAATAAGTCAAAATGACGCTCGAGTAAATCCCGATTTAGCAATTTTTAAAACATGTTATAAAATTTATACATACTTTGATTTTAGTACAAGTATTACAATTCTAAATGTGTTGTTTTATTTGTTTCAATAAGTATTGATTAAAGTTTTTTTTACCTATTTTTCGTAAATCGTCATAAAAACAAAATATTATACTCTATTAAAATATTACTTTCAAATTTTATTTGCTTAATAATATATGTAGAAATCTTGTTTTTTAATTCGATTTCCTATATTCTTCAATATAAACTCAATAGTTTTGAATTCATGAAGATAAAGAGCATTTATGAATCCATACATACATACATCCATAAAGACTGTTAGTTTTAAATTTGTTTATCATATTTTAGATAAATATGTACATATTCAATATACTAGATCGTATCACTATATATGTACAATAGGGTGGTCCTTAAACGTAGGGAGCAAATTTTTACATCAGATTTCCTAAGCCTCAACCTCTACGTCGATGCTACTATAGTCGAAGATATCACATATAAATTTTTAAGACGTGTCGCACAAGGGGCAAAATTAATTTTTTTTGTCTAATACCCAAAATCTATGCTATCGTTACCGAAGGTATTACATATAAATTTTGGTCCCGATTGAATTCGGTTAAGGCTTGGAGCACAGGGGACGAAGTTCAGATTACCCTATGACGACGTCTTAGCGGTCTTCAATCGGGACTAAAATTTATATGTGATATCCTCGACTTTAGTAGTATCACCTTAATCGGCTCAAATCGGGACCCAAATTTATATGTAATATCTTCGTTATGGTAGTACTGTTTTTGGGTATTATATGAAAAATAATAATTTTTGAGTCTCCATAGAAGAATCTGAGGAGAGACTCGGCCAAACACTAACATATGTGTAAGCGCCGATCTATTATTATTATTATTATTATAGAAGAATCTGAGCCTTTCACCATATGCGACACGCCTTAACCGTCTCCAATAGGGACCAAGATTTATATGTGATATCTATGATAGTGGTGTTACCGATTGAAGTCATTCATTTGAGTTTTAAGGACCACCTAATGTACATACATACATAGTATGTATGGGGACTAAAAAAATAAAATATATTATTCCATTTGAAAATTATGTATGTATTAATTTGAGTTTGCTATGATAGAGCACATTAGGGGTATTCCCAAAGTATGCAAAACCCTTTTCTAATGGGTAAACTTTGCAACCCGTGCACGAGTTTTGCAAGACTTAGAGTACACCCCCATTATGTAATGTAGAAAAAACCTTTACAACGCCTAGTATTCGTAAAAATTTTAAGTATAAAATCGTTGTCGCTTGTACAGTGTGGTTAAAAAGTTTACATCGTCACCCTCAACGCACAAGGTCCTATATAAAAAATTTGAAACTCGAAAAACTTTTTAAATACCACGTATATGGAACTGCTCTAAAGATGAAAATAAATCTCATATGTTTTAAGATATGGATTTAAATTTCGGTGTAGGTGTGAAAGTCAACTAACGGAATGTTTAGAAAACCATGTTTCCGAAATTTTTAAATACGACCTTTTGCTTTGATGATCACGATATGTATATTCTAGAAAAACTCCCTTGTGAGTGTCTAATGTTTACCTAGATCATGATTTAATTTTTTCGACACCAACACCAGGAAAAATTAAATACAGAAATTCAATTACCAGCTGATTATTTTCGGTTTTATGTTTTTAATTATTATTTAATGTGCATAAGTTTGCCTTTAATTATTCTTAAGATTATATTTAATACATAAGTTCTAAGTACAATCTTATACTAAAAACCTAATTTTATCATTGAGATTAACTAATTTAATGTGATTTTTTTCGCAGCGTACATACATATATATCGCTCGTTTACTAGTAAAGTGGTTTACAAGTTTGTGTTTTTAACAATGTTTTTGGCCTCTTCTGCTCTTAATCTTTGTTTAAGCACTATAAACTGGAAACAATCTGATAATTTTTTAACGAATTTTCGTAATCTCTTGTTGATTTGGAGTCAAATTGATTTCGGCACTTTGTCACATTGGTCTAAACAAAAAATTGAACTAAGATGATACAGGACCGAAGACAGTTTGGGATCAAATTAAATTTGACAGTGGATGACAGCGATTCGCCACAATAAACAAATATCTTATCCTGTCGGAGACAGCAAACAAAAAGAAAAAACTTCGCTATGACTAAGATAAGGACCATAATCTCGCTTTTTAGTAATATATTTAATATTTAAGTCATCTCCCTTGGATTTTCTAGCAAACGAGCTTAATGTATTTATGCCAAATAATAAGTTAATATGAAGTTGTTATAATACTTGAGAAACAAACAACTTTGAACAATCTCTTTCGTGGTAACTTTATACAAAAAAGGCCTTTTAAATAAAATGATAAAACGCAACTAAAAAGAAGCCTAAAGTATGGGTGCATTCGAAAACGTCCAAAATACTAAGTATTCGTTTTTTTTTTCTTTGTAAGCCTCGGCAGATTGTAATGCCAAATGTGCGCAACCACGATTAATCATAATTTTCAACTAGGTTTAGAAATAAAATAGACTGATTCTTTGTTTTTTGACGTTTTCGAATGCGCCCTATTTGTGAACTTTTTCTTCAATTTTAAAACTTTGCATTGCATTAATACTACTAACGTTAGTCAACGTTACTATGTGATTAATTTCATCATGTTAAGTAATTATATAGTTACAGTCCATATGGAGCCCCC
>NW_023468308.1:0-6025 GCF_013731165.1 Rhagoletis pomonella | reverse complement strand
CTGCAAGAGTGCTGAACAACTCGTCAATCGTGGGCAATGGATGATCATCCAGAATTAATGCTGGGTTGACTGTGACTTTGTAGTCACCACATAATCGTACAGCACCATTACTTTTCCGTACCACTACGATGGGCGTGGCCCAATCGCTATTGTCCACCTTAACCAGTAGACCGTCCTCCACCTGTTTCTGTAACTCTCGTTCCACTGAGGACAATAACGGAAACGCAATTCGTCGGGCCTTCAGCGCCCTGGGTACTTCATTAGGTTTAATATGCAGACGTGCCTGAAAATCAGTGATTTTCCCAGGAGTTGCTGAAAATAGTCTCGGAAATTTTTTAAAGAAAACCTCCGCCTCCAATTTACTCCCTTCCGCTGAAGTTATTCGATTAACATTGGTGTCGCGCCGTTCTAGCAACTTTTTCCAGTCTACTGGAATCACCCTTAGCCATTCTCTCCCCATCAGTGGTTTGTGATTAGAGCGGACCACATACATTCGCATTGACACTTTTCGCGTACTGGTACTTACGTCTACCTGAATGTATCCGGCACAATCCAACGCGGTATTGCAGTAGCTATATAGCTTAGTATCGCTTGGGAATATCTTTTCTTTGCCGAAGTGCTTTTTGGCATCTGAAAGACCGATGATGGTGACAGGGGCACCGGTGTCTACCTCAAATTCCATCGATACCCCATTTACAATTAATGTGTGCATTATTTTTGCGCGCGCGTTATCGGTACTTCCATTAATTTGGAAAAGCTCATCAACCGTTTGGGTATTATTTTCCATGCCTGTTGAAATTTGATGCAACTGCCTCTTTTCTTTTAGGCATACTTTTCGTAAGTGCCCTTTTATTTTACAAAAGTGACAGATAGTGTTTTTGTAGGGGCACTGACTTGCCATGTGCGCGGTGTTACCACATCGAAAACACTTGCTTTCTTTAGTATTTTTCTCGTGAGGTGTGTTCAGTGCCTCTTCCTTTTTACCTTGCTTTTGTTTACCTTTCTTTGCATATTTCTTGTCGTGTAATTTATTGACAAGCCCGCCACTAGTTTTTTGATGCAATTCTACACCTCCTTGTTCAGCCATTTCGAAAGCCGATGCCATATTTTCAGCCTTCTCGACTGTTAGCGATTTCTCTTCAAGGAGTCTGCTTTGAATACGTTGGTTTAGCAAGCCGAACACAAATTGGTTGCGTAATGCCGTATCTAGGTACTGCCCAAAATTGCACCCATTCGCTAACCGCCGCAAAGCAATTAAAAACTGACTACAGTTTTCCTCCGGTTTCTGCTTTCGTAAATGAAATCTATAATTTTCCAAGATCTCGTTCGGCTTTGGATCATAGTGTTCTTCCAAAATCGTCACTATCTCGCGGTATGTAATGTCTTCCGGAGTCCTTGGCGACACTTTATCACACAAGATGTTGTACGTCGTTGTGCCCATATAATGCAGTAGTAGGTGTGTCCTCTTCGTCGAGTCGCTATTGAAGAGCTCCATGGCGGTTTCGAAGCGCTTGACCCAACGCTTCCATGTGGTCAGCTCGGAGTTGAATGGTTCAAAATGGAACGCTGCAACGCGCGATGTCTGCGCACCACCAGTTATTCCCGCTGTGGCTGCGGTGTTCGTATCCAGTGGCATTCGGTTTTTTTTTTTTTTTGTAATAACTATTACTCAAAGGTTCCGTGACTCGTCGCCAGCTATTGCAACTGAACACGTGTGGGTTCTGTAATCAACTGACATTTATTCATTTCATTTTCAATCATCTTCCACTTCTTCTTTACACATATGTCATTCTCTTATAATTCTCCAATTATGTATTACACCCGCTAAAAAAGAATAATTGCACCCACTATGGGCTATTTATTTTTAAGTTAATTTTGATTAGATTTTTTTTAAGGAAAATTGTCTAACCAAATCCATATAAATCCAAATTTCAAACTATGTACAAAAGTTAAAAGAAATCAACAGCTCCATCAAAATTTCAACAGGTTTTTTTTAGAATTTGTATAAAAATTCAAAGTATGCAGTTCTATAGCCCTTTCAATTTTAGTATGTAACGGGTGATTTTTTAAGAGCTTGATAACTTTTTTTTTAAAAAAAACGCATAAAATTTGCAAAATCTCATCGGTTCTTTATTTGAAACGTTAGATTGGTCCATGACATTTACTTTTTGAAGATAATTTCATTTAAATGTTGACCGCGGCTGCGTCTTAGGTGGTCCATTCGGAAAGTCCAATTTTGGGCAACTTTTTCGAGCATTTCGGCCGGAATAGCCCGAATTTCTTCGGAAATGTTGTCTTCCAAAGCTGGAATAGTTGCTGGCTTATTTCTGTAGACTTTAGACTTGACGTAGCCCCACAAAAAATAGTCTAAAGGCGTCAAATCGCATGATTTTGCTTATTTACGAAGCCATTCAACCAGAAATGAGCCTCATCGCTGAACAAAATTTGTCGATAAAAAAGCGGATTTTCTGCCAACTTTTCTAGGGCCCATTCACTGAAAATTCGACGTTGTGGCAGATCGTTCGGCTTCAGTTCTTGCACGAGCTGTATTTTATACGGTCTTACACCAAGATCTTTGCGTAAAATCTTCCATGTGGTCGAATAACACAAACCCAATTGCTGCGAACGGCGACGAATCGACATTTCACGGTCTTCAGCAACACTCTCAGAAACAGACGCAATATTCTCTTCTGTACGCACTGTACGCATTCGTGTGGTTGGTTTAATGTCCAATAAAGTAAACTGAGTGCGAAACTTGGTCACAATCGCATTAATTGTTTGCTCACTTGGTCGATTATGTAGACCATAAATCGGACGTAAAGCGCGAAACACATTTCGAACCGAACACTGATTTTGGTAATAAAATTCAATGATTTGCAAGCGTTGCTCGTTAGTAAGTCTATTCATGATGAAATTTCAAAGCATACTGAGCATCTTTCTCTTTGACACCATGTCTGAAATCCCACGTGATCTGTCAAATACTAATGCATGAAAATCCTAACCTCAAAAAAATCACCCGTTAGATACATAACAGTTACTTTTGGTGGGAGAGCAAACAATTAGTCCCACCTGATCGCGCACGCGGATGGGCGTATTCCGTCGTCTGGAAATTAACTGACGAAGCAGAATAGTGAAAATTAATATTGAAATTATTTAGTGAAAAGAAAAATCAGAGTACAACAAAAGTAATACGAATTCAAAAAAAAAAAATAAAAAAAAAAGTCCAAAGTGCATAGGCAAATCGGTACGAATCTAATTCTAACTAGTGCTATTCAGGGTGGTGGGTTGCAGTGTGCCAGTATTTGTCCACTGATATCCATATGTGCAAGCCGACCTAATTCAAGTTCCATATTACAACTACTGAAAAAAAAAACTAAAATATAAAAAGATAAAAATCGAAACCTAGTGACAACATAAAAGAATAAGGAGGTAAAAAAGTATCGGCCCAACATGCTAATGTTGTGTTTGTTGTTGCTGTTAGCGTCGACTGGCAAGTACCACAGCAAGCAGGCACGTTCGTTGCTTTCCCGGTCGCGGAATTTATTAGCGAGGCGGAGAACCTGCCAGGTAAGTCGCTGAAGTACACTAACGAGTAAATAAAGGCTCTGTTATGCATACATGGCATTGCATGCACTGCTATACCATTTTTACGTAGAAATCAAAAACCAACAGACTTCTACGTATGTAGTGCTGTGCGTTCGATAACCGATTACACGCGAGGCTCATTTAACAGATTTCTTATGTGACAGCTCTCAAGCCATGCCAAGTATGCATAACGGAGCCTTAAGACTTCGCTCACGTCGAATTCACCTCTCGCCAGTCCTGCGTTCTCCACGGCTTCTTGTTGCTCACAATTCGGTGGGTGAGATTTATTACTCCCGCTCTCTGCTGAATTAACTTGCAGCCGTCCAGCGCTATTCGTGATGTCGTCGCCCCCTTGTATATAAGTATCCGGAGCATATATTTCTTACAGCTGGTACAGATTATTAGGTGGCCAGGTGCGCTTTATTTGCGCTGGTTAGCTGCGGGACTTTGTGGCACTGTTAAGTCCTCCGGTTGCCAGCCGTGAAAATCTATGAAGCGGCGGAGTCTGCATTTGGATCGCGCTCCAGTCTCAAATCCGTTTGTGATTCCTGGTGGTGGTACGGCACCTAGCGGTAAAGCGGATTGCTATTTATGCACATGTATACTAAAAAAACTGAATTTAAATCGAATCGCTGCACGCACTGACACTTCCACACTTTATGAACACAACTTTTTCTTTCAAACCACAGTTTTCTGTGCGGGTCATGGATGGCTCGAATGCATTCCTTTGTAACTGCATATCCTCCTCGGGTTTTACAAGCGGAACTTTCTGCGCCGAGTATCTGGCTAGCGCCGCCTTTTCGTTATTAACATGTTCCTTGCACTTTCACTCAATTGCTTGTTGAGTGGCGCTTGCATTTTCACAAGCACACACACGTTCATACCTAAATACTTAAGGAGCGATCGTGAATACTTAACATACAAATGGCTGTGTTACATAGCTCACGCATTTCATAATATTGTCGTTTTGAACAATCATCTGATTCTCAGGGCAACCATCTCCCCTGACAAAGCTTCACAGGGCAGGAGCCTGTTTTGCCTTTCAAAAGTGTGACATTTTAAGAAACGAACACACAATTTTCTCACCCTTTGCCTTTAATTTAGAATCGAACACGAAAAGAGAAAGGAGCAATAAAAAGGTAACATATTTTGGTAGAAACGAAATCACAATAACTTAAAAGTATAAGAAAAGAATGCGGTAAAGTGTGCTAAAGACCCATACGATCTCGTCGAAGCTGAGTAAAGAGTGTTATTGTCCAGTTTCATAATCCTTCTAAACATCTTCCGAGGGCACTGAAGTTTTAGTGCATATAATTCAGTAAATCTCGGTACTCAGCTCCGACGACAGCATTTGAGTATGGAGCGCACCTTTCCGCATTCGTTTTCTTATATTTTGAAGTTAATTTTACTGATGAAGAAAACAGTAGGAAGAAACTAGCGGTGCATCGAGTTTTTTTCACCAGATCTTTGGCAAATGATATTCGATCAAACTAATGGATTTTTAATTATGCCAGCATCGACTCTCCCTATAACTAGCTGTTGAACATTTCTGCTTGGAATCCCTTTTGAAGGATCTTAAACATCGACTTTAAATAGCGGAGAAAGCAGACGAAGGCGAACAGTTTTATAACAGAGATTTATAGCCGAGGATCCAAAATACATATACCCCTATAAAGGAATATTGCCAGACGAGACCCGAAAAGCAAACAAAATTACTGTTATTTATTTGAAATTTTTGCTAAAAGTAAATATAAGTATATAAGTATATAAGCCCCATTTCAAATAATTCAAAAGAATATAAACATAAATTGTTTCCAAACTTGGCACATTTGTTGGCCTTGGTACTGCATACCAAATGGCCGAAACTTTTTAAAATCGGACAATAACCACGCCCTTATAACGGTAATTTAGAGAAATACGAAATCTTCGATTCTTTGATGTTTGCAACAATTGTTTACCAAGAAATACGCTTATGATAAAATTTTTGAAAATAGGCGTGGCACCGCCCACTTATGATCACATATATGTATCTCTGTAACCGTTCTATCAATTTGTACCAAACTCGGTATGGTTATTGTGCTTGCCACATAAAAGCAAACCGTTGAAAATCGAACTACAATTACGGAGCTTGTCATATAACGGTAAATTTCAGAAATGCTTGAAACTTCAATATTTCGAAATTTAAGGACGCTAATTTACCCAAAATTGATACAGCCCGGCTTACCATGTAGCGGTAGCTTTCGGAAAGGTGAAAGACATATATTTAATACTTGCGCCGGGTATTTAATGTTCGGCTCCGCCCGAACTTAGACTTTTTACTTGTTTTTATTAAAAGTGGACTGTTTTTTCATAATAATGGCTAGTTTTAAGTTTTTCCATTAACTCAATTATATCTGCAAGAGTGCTGAACAACTCGTCAATCGTGGGCAATGGATGATCA
>NW_023468307.1:0-6025 GCF_013731165.1 Rhagoletis pomonella | reverse complement strand
GTTGATTCATTTTTTTGCAATTTGTGCAAGCTTTTAAACTTTTATTATTGTGGTTTCTGTTCCAGATTGAATTATATTTTAAATGAAAATCATTAAAAATAAATAAACATAATTTGTTGATGGCAGCTGAATGTATGTATGTATGTACTTACATATGTAAATATGTACCCCATACACATACTCCAAAATCATTTATTGATAACGTTCTTGCACCTGCACATAATATTACATATATGTAAGTACATACTAACTTTCTTCTTATTTGGGGCTGACAAACTTTAACTTAAGAGTCGACTTTATTTCGTCTACTAATATGCCCCAATAGTTTTGGAGTCAAATGAAAATGCATTTCCCACGCATACATTACGTATCTATATGTACTACATGCTCCATTAATTGACAACGTTTTTGCATGCATATATAAGTACATCCATACATACGTGCATATTGCTGTCTAAGTACCACGCACATATATACAAATGTACATATGTACAACTCACGGCAGCATACATACACACATACATAATTACCCGCATATTCAAATACAACAATAACTATTTCATTCATAAACGCATGCGCATATTTCTCAAGGCCAAGTAAATTCATACATAAAAACCGCCGCAGCACATCTCCCCGCAAATTCATCACCAACAAGCGCAACTTTGTCAATCCGACACAAAAATTCTAAAATCTTAAAATGAAGAAATCTCGGCCAGCCAAGTGAAAAGTGGCAATTATTTCTCTATAACCAGTAAAATAAGTTACCTCGAATCTTGGCAATTTTTGGTAATTTTTGGTAATTTTTGACAAAACACTCTATTTCTCTGTTCCATACCAATATTTCAATCATTAACTAGTATTTTAAAGTGTCATTTTAATAAACATTAAATAAAAGTGTACGTTTTCTGCAGGAAAATACATTAATTTTTTTTAATAAAATCAAAACTTCTAAAATCACAAACATATGTGGTTTTATCGGAAGTTCACAGATGTAACGTGGCAACTTAGCTCGTTTTCACATTTTTCGGTCCGAAATTGTAAAATTTTTGTCCATGACGCGCCACGATTTTTGTACAGGTGGGTCAATGTGCCTTGAACACCATTTACATATATACAAAAAAAAATATTTTATTTATTTTTTAATATTAAAAATTTCTATACTTCAAAGCGTTTATAAAAGTATATTTACATATATGCACGGACGATTTTTAATATTTTTCATCCGTAAGCAAATCTTCAGTACCATAAAAGATTCAAACACATCAAAGTACAAGCAATGCAATGTCCAAGCTAGTGCTACTCCACTGTACATGTGTATATGAATGTATGCATGTATGCGTGTAAAAAATGTCAATTCCCGTTGGTTTTTAACACATTTTAGCGGACATAGTTTTTTTGGTTTCAGCTGGTTCCACATGTTAATGAAGCACAATTTTTATGGTTAATCTTGATGAAAGTTACATGTATCGTCGAGAACATGGTTACATGCAGAATTTTAAATTAATTAATATTCTTCTCCATATAAAATGTACGAGTATGGCTTTATTAAATGTAAACTTATGCGAAAACCTAAATATTTCGTCAACCAAGGGTTAATTTTGGTGGCGTCGCACAGTGCCGCGAAGGTGGACAAAAATACAAAAATCGACTGTCTTGAAACTTAGATGTTTTGATGTCAAGTTACAGCTAAATCTCCAACTAAGAGAAGTTCATAAGTTATTTTGTGATAAAAACAACTTTCAGCCTCACACACCCCCTCAAAGTACACCTATTTTCTACATACCAATTCATTTCGGCGATTCGCACATAAAAGTGGTCGCAGTTAAAAATTTGTTAAAAATACATTTTTATTCCTAGCAAGATCAACTTTTGCACTTTGATAAAGATATATGCGACAAACCAAGAAATGTATGGTTCATGGAAAAAAAATTTATACAAATATTTTTTTTTTATTAATAAATAAATATATGATTAAACATACCAAAATCCGAAAATTGGTAAACTTTGGAGACAAAAAAAAAAAAACATCTTGAAAGTTCGTGAAATTTTTTTTTTGGTTATGGTAGTTTGGACCTTCTACTAACAGAAACAATCGAAATCTCTTCCAACTTTTTCCAATATTTGAAAATTTTCAATTTTGAAAAAGTGACTAAATGCCTTTTTTTTTGGTATTATTTTAGCTGATCTATATTTACATTACTTTTTCTGAATGCCCTAAGATCTAAATTTTTGGTTCGCTTTTCAAAAATAAGGTATTGAATTAAAGCTAAAAGTGCCAAAAAAAAAATTAAGAGGTACAGGGTGCTTTGAAATGAAAAAAATTATCAGCTAATTAAAATACTTAAATATGCATCACGGTATGGGAGCCAAAAACAAAGGTATACGAAGATTTACATATATATATATATACATATATATATAGAGCAATGACACCAGTTTACAAATAATATGTTAACCAATGATTAGACGAAAGGCGAACAAAAAGCAAATAAAAATAAATAACATACCTATTACTCTTCATCTGCATAAAGAGTACTATTTTGCTTAAGCAGCAAACAGCTTGCGAAAATGATAGTACAAATGTATGCACATCATGGAGGTCCAATTTTTTTATATATTTTTTTTTTTGATTGAGTCTTTTTATAATTTTGTTCACCTAACTAATTACATTACCTGTGCAAAAATTTCAACGTTTTACTATTAGTGGAAAATGTAGCTCAACGCGAGTTTAAAATTTCATGAATTTTTCTCTGGTGCTAAGAGTCCTCTCTTGTGGAAAACAAATAAAAACCCAAGAGTTTAGTGTTTTGTTGAACGAAACAAGAGAGTTATACCTTAGAAATTATGGTTGGTATAACATGCCAAGTTCAGTGCATAAAGTTTTAGTACGTGGACGTGATGTAATTAAATACTTTGATTTACCAATAGGTAATGATTTTAAAGCTATGTTTTCATTTATTTTCTTATTCTGTATTTCCACCTATTTTATCAGGTTCATTATCAGAAGAAGCCTTAGAATGTTCACACAAAAACATAAGAAAATATCGGCTTAATCGTTCTCGAAAAACTGGAAGAGTACAAAGCAATACGGATTTAATGACTCGTTTGATATTATCGTCAGATCCATTAGTTGCATTTAAAAGAAATATAAAACAGAGAAACAAATATTTAAAGGGTTCTGATCTCAGCTTTAATAAATACATTGTTGAAAGTGACGAAGCAGACAAAACCATGGAATCATTTGAATCAGTGATCACTTCCTCCTCTTCTGAGGACTCTGAAACTGAGTGATTATAACAACTAGTTCGGTTTTTATTAACATATTATATGTTATTACCATATAACAGCTATTATTACTTACTTACTTAACAGTGATTATGCTTTATTTTAAATGAAATCAAAAGAATTTTTTTTTCTAAAGGTTAACATGTAAGGAAAACCGACTTAATTTTTCAAATTACCATAATGTATTCATTTAGGAAGTAAAGTTTAGACGAATTTTGACTAATAAGACTATTTTTCTGAACACTTAGCAACAATGATATGCCATATTTCATTTTTAAATAATCATGTGCAAAAACTCGGTGTTTTTTTAATGGGTACCCGTTACAAAAAAACCGATTACTTTCTTAAAATTAGAGTAATATAGACACTTCAGATGTAAAGTTTCAATAAATTCTGACGACTCCTTCCTGTTTTCGTAAACACCACAATCAGCAATGATTATGCCTTATTTGTCTTTCATATAGTAATGTAAAAAAAACTCTTTTTTTTTTAATGGGTACCCGGTACCGAAAAATCGATTTCATTTTTGAAATAAGCATGGGTTAGTCCTTCTAGGTGTAAAGTTTCAACAAGTTCTGAATACTATTTCGGTTTTTATAAACATATGTCTACGATGATTATGAGTTATTTTACCTTTTTATAAAATTGTAAAAAAAAAAATTTTTTAATTAAATGGTAACAGATGCTGAAAAACGTTTTTTTTTTCTTAAATTGCCGTGATATAGTCCTTTCAGGTGTAAAGTTTCAGCCCATTCTGATGCCTCCTTCCACTTATATCAACACATGTCCACAATGACTATTTTCATATAAAAATGCAAGAAAAACTCGGTTTTCTCGAAATGAGTAACCGGTATAGAAAAACCGATTTCATTTTTGAAATTAGAGGGGCATAATACTTCTAGGTGTGAAGTTTCAGACAATTCTGACCACTCCTTCTATTTTTGTCCATCATTTGTATGGAGTCGCGGCACTGTGCGTCGTGGCAATTCGCACAAATTTAATAATTTATCTGTGGTTGGAGGACGGCGAGGGGAAGACGAAAGCAGAACAATCGTACATATTTATGCACATATTTACATTTATAAATGCACACATATATATGCGTTTGTCTTCTTGGAGGAATGAAAAATTTCATATAGGTATGTAGTGATTTAGAGATTGCCGTTTCAGTAATGTGCCGTGGCGTGTACGCTAGAGGCGATGCAACTTTTTGGCGTCTCGCCGTTTGTCTTGGTTCAAATCCCGGACGGACCAAGTAATCAATTTTTTTTTTTTTTTTTTTTAATTGTCATATCCATATTCCATTTTAAATTTTACTATTAGCTTTGTTTAAAATAATATATGTAAATGGATATGTAGGTACAAACGCATGCATAATTTCACATAATCGCTCAAATTTGCCAAAAGCGACTGAAAGCTTTATTGTAAATGTTTTCACTAAAATATTAGTTATTGGAATTAAAATTTTATGCGAATCCAATTTTCCAATATGTTCATGCCACAAAAATTATTTCATAAGTAGGTAATTTTAAACACACATACATATGTATGAATACTGGCAATCAAAAGTGAGTGCATGCTGTTTTTTGTTTAATAATTGCAATGTCTTTTAAGTTAAATTTTTTTTGTTATTTTCGACGGGTTTTGCGGTTTTATGCATATAACAAGTGCAATATAAAAAATAGCGCTAATTTTTTTTTTAATTTGTTTGCAAACGGTCATGCGCATTTTATTCTACAAGAAATTCCCTTTTATTTGGTAAAAAGTGCAAAAAGCCCTCAGCAATAAATAATCATTAAAAATCAACCGGATTTTAGCCGCTTAAAATTTGATCTTGTTCCACTAGAATTAAAAAACCGATCTATCTGCGTACTCAAAATTTTTCTAATAATTCAGATTAAACAGGTCAAAATTTAGACGAGAATTCGTTGAATTTTTCTATGTTCTGTGTAAAGTTTGAAAGTTGGACTTATGTAGTTTTAATTAAAGCATGAACCACATTTTTATAAAAAGATAATAAAAAAAAATTTAATTGAAAATCATTGCAAATATTAAGCAAAAAACACCATGCACTCACTTTTGATTGCCAGTCTATGTATGCATGTACATATGTGTGTAAACTTTATGCCAAACTATCATTATTTTAAATTGTATTTGCATCTTCATAAAAGGGGAACAAGATAAAAAATTTAAAAAAAATTACAAATTAATGAAAATTATGTGAAGATTTACCATATTTTCGTTTATTTGCTCGCAAAGAACATCACATTTCATGTTGCTCAATATTGTATTATGTTATCAACATTAAATTCAACAGAATTTTTACATTCCGACTTGAACTTTTCTAACGCTGTTAATTTTTCGTCCGCGAATAGTTTCCACTTTCAGTTTGCACCTTCTCTATCTATCTAAGTTCTCTGGTAATACACTTGAATTGATATGAAAAGTAATATATGTATGTATGTATGTGGGTATATGAATAACGACCGCTTAAAATCGATTTCAAAGTTCTACTTTCGCTGTAGAAATTTTAGGTCTACGTTATGTAGTTTGACTATTGTCAATTAAATCGAATGCTTTGTATTGCATGCGCTCCACGTTTTTCATTTTCAATTTCATAGATTGTTTATAATGACTTTTGCTAAAATTTCAAAATCAAAAGTTATCAAAACAAATTCTATGGGACTGAGAAATATTATTTTCTACTTTTTAGTCCATTTATAAAAGCGTTGTATATTAA
>NW_023468306.1:0-6025 GCF_013731165.1 Rhagoletis pomonella | reverse complement strand
TCCAAATCACTTCGTTTTCTTGTTTCATTACATCCACGGTCCTGTCTAGAATCGATGACTGATTTAGGTAAAGCTCAGCTAAATATTTTTCATTTTGGTAGCTTTTTTCGATTTTCTGCGATAGCTCCTCAGCGTGATCTTCATCTAATACCCCATATAAAGCGTGCATCATGCTTCCAATAAAGGACAACGGTGCTGATCTTTGCAGTCTCTGCCTCTTCACTGATTTATTTAGGATTATTATCTGATGTTTCCTCTGTATCCTTGTGTATTTAACCTCTAATTCCCGGATGGGTTCTGAGTGATAGAAGTCGTCAGTTGTGGAATTCTTTATTTTTTCCAACTCCTCCATAGCCGCGTCAACGGTGTGTTTGTACTGCCGATAATCCTCCAGGTTGACATATACTATTACGTTCCAGGCTGTCTTCGTCAACCCGATTGTTCCCCTTGGCTCGAATAAGATACCTGACTTATCTCTAAATCTCTCTATTAGTACATTTTCTGAGTTAATACTGGGCAAAATTAACAAGAATGTGAGTATAGTCAATAAACAATTTTTATTTTTTATTTTGTTTGGCTTCCTATTTTGATTTTTTGTGTAATCTTTCTTTAAAGTATATTTTTTTTCTGCTACATCTTTTTCTTCTGTAGGAAACGGACAAATATTGTGTATCGCTCTCGTCGACACGCCATTACTGGTCCGTACTTCTACCATTCTACACCTTCCGTCCTTTCCGAGAATTACTTTCTCTACTCTTCCCCTCCTCCAATTCATTGGAGGGACATTGTCTTCTTTCAGAAGTACAAGAGTGTCAGTTATAATATTTTCCGCGGGGTTTTTCCATTTATACCTTCTTTGTAACTCGTTTAGGTATTCATTAGACCATATTTTCCAAAATTCTAGACTATTCTTTTCCACTGCCTTCCAGTGGTCCCTCAGCCCTTGATAACATTTGTTGTCACAGTTGTCAACAATTGTTACCATTGGTTCTCCTATTATGAAATGTCCAGGAGTTATAATGTTCAGGTCATTTGGGTCATTAGAGCAAGGAATTAAAGGTCTTGAATTCAGTATTGCCTCGATTTGTGCCATCAGGGTATTTAACTCTTCGAATGTCATTGTGCCTTCGGTTACTCTAAAGAAGTGCTTTTTCACGCTTTTCACCGCGGCTTCCCATAATCCGCCCATGTGTGGCGATTTAGCTGGTATATTTATCCATTTAATCTGCCTTTCTCCACAAAACCTTTCTAATTCCTCGGTATGAGTTTTATTTTTAAACATTTTGTAAATTTCGTTTAGACTATTTGCTGCTCCAATGAAATTGGTGCCGTTATCAGAATATATTTTTATAGGGCAACTTCGCCTGGCTACAAAACGCTTCAAGGCACCTAAAAATGCTGCAGAGCTAAGGTCCGATGCGACTTCCAAATGTACTGCTTTTGTTGCAAAACAAACAAATACACATATATAAGATTTGTCGAACCTTTTCCCTCTAATTTTATGGTGAATATGTATTGGGCCTAGGAAGTCAATTCCTACATTTAAAAATGGCCTAGTTTTAATTACCCTGTCTTCTGGTAAATTTCCCATCAATTGGTGTAGTGCCCTTGGTTCAACCTTAAAACATCTGTAGCACAGCCTTACTATTTTTGTGGTCAATTGTTTACCACGCAATGGCCAGTATTTTTGCCTTATGATTGCTAGTAATCCCTGAGGTCCTACATGTAAATGTTTAATGTGAAGGCCTTTTATCATCAGTTCTACATATTTGTCTCCATACGGAAGTAGAATCGGATGCTTTGCTTCAAAGGACAGCTTGCTGTTTTCTATTCTACCTCCTACTCTTATTAATCCGTCATTATCTAGGAAAGGAGACAGTGTGGATAATTTTGAATTTGAGGTTACTACTTTACCCTTTTGTAAACTTTTTATTTCCTCCTTAAAATGTTTACCTTGGACATTTTTAATAATTACATTCAAGGCTATTTTTCTATATTCTCCCCAGGAAAGCAACTCTGTTTTCTTGCAGAGTTGAGTAAATTTGTAAATCTGAGCAATTACATTCTGAAGGTAATTGAAATCACTTTTATGATTTATTTTGTCCCACAGGGAATCTTTGTTTATTAGTACCCCCACTTTTTTTATACTTTTTAATTCTGGAATACCATCATTTTTGTCTACCTTAAAGTTTTCAATTTCAATTTTCTTTTGTTCTAAAAAATGCGGACCAGAAAACCAAAATTTATTATCAATTAACTCCTTACCCGACATTCCTCTGGATAGCATGTCGGCAGGATTCTCTTCCGATCTTACGTGATTCCAATCCTCGATGTTGCTGTAGGATTGAATGTGGCTTACTCTGTTGGCTACGAAGATTTTAAGAGTAGCTGGGTCCAAATTTAGCCAGCTCAGTACGATGGTTGAGTCTGTGTAATAAAGAATTTTATTAAAATTGTGTTTCAAGCTTATTAGAACTTGTTTTACTAGATCAGTAAGTAAAACTGCTGCACATAATTCTAATCTCGGTAATGTAACTACCTTGATTGGTGCAACTCGCGATTTACCTGCTGCTAAGCGTGATGTCACCTTTCCTTCATTACTGATTGACCTTACGTATACTACCGCGCCATAAGCTTTCATTGAGGCATCACAGAATCCATGAATTTCCATTGTCTCTGCTTTTTTACTCATCAAATATCTCGGTATTTTTATATTATTCAGTGAATTAAAATCAGTTCTTATATCATTCCAAGTTTTAATGATTTCTGCTGGTAAAGTTTGATCCCAGTCTATTTTTAATTTCCATAATTGTTGCAACAATATTTTTGCAGAAACAATAATTGGGTTTATTAAGCCTAATGGGTCAAATAATTTTGAAATTTCAGAAAGAAGATTTCTTTTGGTAGGTTTTACGTCTTTTATTCCTTGACATTTTATAACTAAGGTGTCGGTTATAGGGCTCCAAGTTAAACCTAGTGTTTTCACTTTACATTGCTCCTCTTGATCAAAATCTAGTTTACCTCTCTGATTTTCTTCTGGTATCCCTTCAAGTAGGTCTTTGGAATTTGAACACCATTTCCGTAACGGAAAACCATAATTTTGCAAAATCTTGATTATTTGATTTTGGAAAAGTTTTAATTCTTCAATGTCATTGCTACCCGTCATTAAATCATCCATGTAAAAATCTTCTTTTATAATTTTTGAAACTTTTGGATAGTTGGTTTTCTCTCTATCTGCAATGACTTCTAAGCATTTTGTAGCCAAGTATGGAGCTGCTGACGTACCATATGTCACGGTTTTTAGAGCATATATTTTCAACGGCTGCTCTTTGGAATTTCTCCAAAATATTAATTGGTATTTACGATCTTCTTTTGTTATCCAAATTTGTCGAAACATTTTTTCAATGTCTGCAGATATTACATATTTGTGTTTTCTAAATCGGAGCAATATATTGAATACGTCTTCTTGTAGTCTTGGACCCGTATATAGTAAGTCATTAAGAGAATTGTTACTAGTGGTTTTGCATGACGCATCAAAAACAACACGTAACTTAGTTGAACTACTCTCTGGCCTCAATACGCAATGATGAGGTAGAAAATATTTTTGCTTCAACTGGTCGACATCGTTTGCTAATGCCATATGACCTAAATTAATATATTCATCCATAAATTCTTTATATTGATTTTTCAATAAAATATTTTTGTCTAATTTTCTTTCTAATGCAAAAAATCGTTGCTTAGCAATGATTTCAGAATTTCCTAATTTATTTGGATCATTCTTAAATGGAAGCGCCACGCAAAATTCATTATCTTTTGAATGCTTTGTATTTTCATTAAAATGACTTTCACAATTTTTTTCGTCCTTTGTTAAATATTTTTTCTGAGTATCTATTTCTTCAAGTTCCCAAAACTTCCTTAACTGGTTATCCAAATTTTCACTGTTATAAGTTAGCACTCCACAATGACTGGGAGATAATTTTATATCTGCTTTTCCTCCAGCCAACCATCCTAATGCACTGTTTTGGAAACTGTACTCTTGATTTTTTATTTTTATTTGGCCACGTTTTAGTAAACAATGATAAATTTCTGCTCCAAGTAATGCGTCAATTTTGCTTGGAGTATCAAATTTCGGGTCAGCCAATTTTATTCTATTAGGTAGTTCTCCACTTTCTATTTTAGTAGATGGCAGCTGTGAAATAATTTTTTCTACCACGAGTGCTTCAATATGTGTTTGGTATTCTGTTACTTTTGATTTAATTTCTGTAACCACTCGCTCCTGTATGTTGGAAATATTTTGCCCAATACCTTCTATAGTGGTTTTTCTATTTTCACTTTTTAATTTTAGTTTATTTTTTAATTGCTTTGTGATTAAATTCACTTGGGATCCATTGTCTACCAATGCCCTTGCGTTTATGAATTTTCCTTCGGAATTCTTTATTTTAATTATGGCTGTGGATAAAAGCACATATTTATTTTTATTTAAATTTTCACTGTTCACTGTACTAGCAACCGCGTTTGTGTCTCTGTGGAGCATCCAATGATGCTCTAAATTGCAAAAGCGGCAGTTTCTGAAGTTACAATTTTTGAATGCATGTCCACCATTCAGACATTTTTTACACAAATTTTTATTTCTTATGATCATCCACCTTTCTTTTATGGATAAATTTTGAAATTTTGTACACTGATTTAAATAGTGCGGCATTCCGCAATCCATTGCACATTTTGTTTCCACTGTAGCATTACTTTTTTTAATATTTTGCTCGATTTTCTTCATTCCGAATGCATTTTCTTTTGCTTCTAATGCAAAGAACTCTTTTCCGAGAAATTGTAATAATGAATCTAGTCTCGGCAATTCTCTAGAATCTTTTAAAGAGGATTCATATTTCATTCTCAGCGAGTCATCTAGCTTTCTTACAAGCAAAAAATTAAGTAATGCTTGGAGGATTTCTTCTACTGACAATTTAGTTGCTTTTAACGCTTGCACGCTTTCTTCGATAACTTCCTTTAATTTTTTTACACTATTAGCAGCTGAATTTGTAAATGGTGCATCTACCAAATTTTTAAAGTAAATATTAGTGATGGCCCTTTTATTATCAAAACTTTCTTTTAGCAATTTCCATGCTACTGAATAATTTTCTTCTGAAGCTGGAAGATTTTCTATTATTGTTGCCGCATATCCTTTCAATTTAGATTTTAATATGCACATTTTTTGCACTGTAGATATGTTTTCGGCATCCACTAATTCATGAAATAGTTCTTTGAACATATTCCATTTCGTATAATCCCCATAGAAGCTTGGAATTTCAATTTGAGGGAGATTAAAAGTTCTTACTCTTATTTTCTCTTCCCCTTTTTTTTCAGGAGTGTTACTTTTCGGTAGTGAGTTTAATTCTTTCCTCAACTGCCTAAACTTGTATGTTAGTTCATCCTCCGAATGAACTTCAAGATATTGCAAAAACAAATCTTTCGCCAGATTTGAACACTTATTTACTTCTTCTGGATTCCCTGTTCCAGCAAGAAGTGCTTCAAAGTTTTCTTCCCAATCGCTTATTGCGAATTCAAACTTTATTTTTAGTACAGAATTTTTGTTCTGATCGTCTTTGAAGAACTCGTCCTCGCTTTGAACGCTTTTTATTGGCATGGATTTTAACATCTCCATGCATTTTTTTATGAGTTCCCTAACCTTAGGGGCATACCTTTCGGTATAGTATGGGTTCCGCGACATCGTTGCCGACGGTTCCCCAAGTTGCCGATCGTTGTCTTCCAGCATTCGGGACAGGTGAGTTACTCGCAGTGTCCAATCATCGACCTGTCCCCTAGTCACAGGAGTCGAGTTGATGTTTACTAACGCGTTATGTAAACCCTCAATCTCACTCCCAATGGCTTGCGGGCTGAAAATAACTTTCTCCATTTTTTCTATGTAATATTTACTATAGGAACAATTTTGCAAGGAACTATATACGTATGTTTATTGCTTTTTTTTTTTTTTTTACTTACTGTTCGTATCCGGGGTCACCAATTTGAA
>NW_023468305.1:0-6026 GCF_013731165.1 Rhagoletis pomonella | reverse complement strand
ATTTAGTTCATTGTAGACTTCTGTGAGTATTAATTTTTCAGAGAAATCCTTGGGGTTTAATTTCTTTAACATTTTTTCGAAATTACTATTTATTATTTTTTGTTTATTATGTCCCTCAATTAATTGATTGATTCTTGTCTGTATCTCTACCTCATCACCGTGGTCTGGTGTGCCCGTTATCCATTTTAATATTGTCCCTTATGCGTTTAATCGTCTTCTAAATCTATTAACTGGATTTATCTGTTTTATTAATATTTAAATTTTTTGGGGTAATATTTTCATTTCAGGATTTGAATCTAAATTAAATTTTGAGTTTAATATATTTTGGTATGGTTTTAATATTCTAGTTAAATTTGTAATATGATATAAATAATCGTAGCTATCAAATATAAAAGCTGGATTCGTTTCTATTAATATATAATCTTTTCCTTTCAGGTTTGTAATATTTGTGTCTGAACTAATTCTGTTTATGCACAGCAAGATTATTATTATTATGAGTATCATTTCTAGTTCGTACGGATGTTATCTTTGTGTATTATTCTATTATCAGTTGTTGTGACTGTTCTACCGTTATCCTGTTCAATTATTTTTATCATGAATCTATCGTGTTTTTTATTTCTTCGGCTTCTTTTAACGTAAATAATATCTCCTTTCTTGTAAGTAATTTGTTTGTTCGGTGCCTTCTGTTGGGTGATATCTCTTTCTTGATTATATTGAATTCTATTTCTGATGACTTTATAGTCGTATCCTCCTCTGTTGAAAAACACGTCCTCGGGTTATGTCCTGTGACCGAGTGAATGGTTTTATTGTACTGTCGTACTGCTTCGAATATTACCTCTTCGTGTTTGCCTTTGGTTTCCTTTACTAGTAAGTTAGTTAGCTCCACTATTGTGCTGTGCGTCCGCTCTACTTGACCGTTCGTTGTCGAATGTTGTGGTGGCAATGCTGTGTGCTGTATATGTAGTCGATCGTATACAGATTTTGCTACTACATTAACGTATGTCGGGTCGTTATCGGTTGTTAGGTTCGTTGCGTATGGGAATATTTGTGATAGTATTTCATTCAAATATATGTATGTGTTTTTCCTATCTGGTATTTTTCTTATATAGCAGAATTTTGAGTATTTGTCTACTGTAGTTATATATATTTGGTTGTCCATAAAAAATGTATCCATGTGTAAATGTGTACCTACTTCATTTGGTATTGGTGTTTTTCCGTAAAGTAATTTATTCGGTCGTCTGCCGTATTTACATTTTTTACATATCTCACAGTCACCGACTATCATTCAAAGCGAACAGACGTCTTTTCTCTCGCAGTGATTGGTTGTGCTTACTTGTGTGTTAACATTCCGTTAATCGCGTAATCTACTTTGTGCTCATATTTGTTTTTCTTCGACTAATTAATATTGTGCCAAACCACGTGATAGATACCAAACTACTTACATTTTAGTTCTGTTATCATGGCCCCGGGGCCCCCGGATAGGTCGCCAAATAGATTCTCTGCTTTAGCAGATTTTCTAGACATCCCAACCAAAAAGAAAAGAAAACCTAACTCAAATACCGACATTTTCCCAAAACTTACTCTAAAGCGTAATGCCACACCTAATCCTAAATTTATATTAATTTCTTCACCAGACAACAACGTGTCACTTTCTAAACTCAGTCCATTTGCTATCAAAAAATGCATTGAAGCCGTTTCAACTGAAGTCGACTCCATATCCCAACTCCGCGACGGCAATCTTCTTGTGCTAACGCGCAACCCGCAAGTCGCAGAGAAATTCTTGAAAATAAAAACCTTTTCTAACCTATGTCTAGTAAACGTCAAACTTCATGATACCTTAAACTCCGTAAAAGGTGTTATTTATGCCCCTTGCTTAAAGCACGTGGACGAAGAGGAAATAATCAATGAAATGAAAGACCAACACGTCACAGGCGTCTACAAATTTTCTAAGATAATAAAAGGCGAACGAACAATTACTGGCCAAATGGTCCTCACTTTCGATCTATACCGTCTCCCTGAGACAGTCGACGTTGCTTGGTATAAGGTTAAGGTGCAACCCTACATCCCCAGCCCAATGAGATGTAAAAGATGCCAAAAATTGGGGCATACCATCAAACGTTGTGAACGCAACCCGATGTGCTTCATCTGCAACCTTCCTCCACACGACCCAGAAGATTGCACTAGAATCCAATGCGCTAACTGTGAGGAAGAACATCCTTCCTCTGATAAGAACTGCAGTAAGTTTAAAGAGGCCAAAGAAATTCTGAAAATCCAAACCTTGGAAAAATGCAGTGTGGGCGAAGCGCGACGAAAATACAAAAGCACTGTACGCCTCCCCCCACTTCGCGGCCCTTATTCAGACATAGTCAGGGAAAATGAAACTAATCCTTCTTCAAATGCAGTATCGAAAGATACCGCCACAACATCACCACAAAACCAAAATTCCAATAATCTAGAGTCATCCATCATAACAGAAGCAACCACATTAGTAGTACCTCAAAACCAACAAAAAGAACAACCATCTAAAGAACAACCACTTAAACAACAACAACCAACAACCTCAAACAACGCCAACTCTAGCCTGGCATCAGAAAATCCAAATCCAGTTGCGCTACCTAGCTCAACTAGTCAAACCATCCAAACAACAATGTCACCAATATCTCTTTTTACCCAAAACCTCCTAAAAAACAATGATTATTTTATAAAAAGCGTCGAAAATCTCGACAATCCTACAAATCTCTCTGCAGACGACCTTCAGCATTAATATTTATATTCTCTCCTTGTAAAGTCACCTTTCAAACGTGGAGAATCTTTCTTTTTCATCATGAACCAGAATATTCTACAATGGAATATGAAAGGTTATTACAATAACTTCTCAGAATTACAAATTCTGATCAAGCAACACAACCCAAGTATAATCTCAATACAAGAAACACACTGTAGCTTCAACTCTACACCAACTTTTCCAAACAATTACACTAACTACTTTATAAACACTACAACTAACACAACATCCAAGCAGGGTGTTGGTATGATGATAAAAAACCACATTCCACATAAAAGGATTAACATCAACTCTCCTCTTCAGGTTGTTATAATAGAAGTTGAATTAAACATCAAATTCACGGTAGCGTCCCTATATCTACCGCCTAGTCAGCAATTTAGTAGTAGGGATCTTACAGATATTTTCTGCGCAATAAACACTCCGCTAATAGTACTTGGCGACTTCAATGGATGGAGCCATTTATGGGGATCAAACACCACCAACCACCGCGGACTCACTATTGAAAATGCTTTAAGACTGTCTGACCTATGCGTGTTGAATGATGGTAGGCCGACTCATTTTTCCACCCATTCCACCTTCTCCCACGTTCACATCTCCCTATGCTCACCTTCCTTATTTCCTTTAATAACATGGCAAATTCTCGATGACCTCCACCATAGTGACCACTTTCCCATAATTTTGAAGTTTACACATAATCCTAACACCCCTCAACGAACAAAGGTTCCTCCAAAATTCCTATTGGACTTCGCCGACTGGCCAAAATATTCCAATCATGTCGACATTGAGCTTGAACAAAGGGCAAAATCGAAATCTCCAAACGTAGATGCTGCAAACATATCCAAAGCAATCCGCTCCGCCGCCAACCTTCATATTCCACAAGCGTCTAATTCTCCTAGAACCCATGTTCCATGGTGGAATAAAGACCTTTCTATCCTCAGGACAGAAAAGATGAAAGCCTGGTACAAGTTCAAAAACAACCAAACTTCCGAAAACCTTATAAACTTCAAAAAGCTGAACGCAAAGTTCAGAAAAGAAATGAAAACCCAAAAAAGAGCTAGCATCCAAAAGTTCACAGAATCCATATCCCCCTCCTCATCCGTCCCTGAAATATGGAACAAAATAAATAGGCTCTGCCACCGAAGCCCACACAACCCCATCGTCGCCATAAAAACCAACAACACCACTTCCTCAGACCCTACTGTGATTACCAACCAGTTTGGATCAGTATGGTCCACCTATTCATCTGACAGCAATTTTCCTAATAATTTTACAATAGAAAAAGACATGGTCTTAAATCAGATATCCTCACTTAATGAAGTACATCCATCAGCAGCCCTTATCGAAAAACAAATCTTTGAAATCGAATTATCTATGTGCACTGCCAAAGCAAAAGGAAAAACACCCGGCTTCGACCGTATTTCCTACAAGATGATTAACGAGCTATCCGCAATAGGGAAATCTCGACTTTTACACCTATATAACAGTATATTTGAAACGGGCATTATTCCACAGAATTGGAAAATAGCAACCATAATACCTATCCGTAAGCCGAATAAAAACCCCCTCACTACCGATGGATACCGTCCGATATCACTACTTTCTTGTTTATCAAAAACACTTGAGCGGATAATAGCGAACCGAATTGCGTGGCTTATCGAGACACAGCAACTAATAAACCCCAACCAGGTTGCTTTCAGAGCAAATAGAGGCTGCACTGACGCACTACTCAACGTAGACTTCTATGTCACAAAAGCTCTTTCAGCTAGCAACCACGTCTCCATTCTGTCACTGGATTTCGAAAAAGCATTTGACCGAATCGGGTCACACATAATTCTTCGGCGGCTTCATTCTTGGGGAGTTGGCCACAAAATCTTCAAGTTCATAAAATCCTTTTTAAGCAATAGAAAATTCCGGGTAAGGATCCAAAATGTATTTTCCAACATATATCCCTTAAGCAATGGAATCCCACAGGGCTCTCCGCTTTCAGTCATTCTCTTTAATATTGCCTTTAACGAAATCAGCGACATTATAAAATCCTACAATCGAGTCGATCACTGCCTGTATGCTGACGACGTCTATATTCTCTGTAAAAGTTACGACAATGAAGAAACCAATTTAATTTTCAAAAATATAGTAAAAGATATACTGGAATGGTCTGACCAGTCCGGAGCCAGAATATCATTAGAAAAAACAAAAAATTTTCACATTTGTAGAAAACGTTCATGCGACTTTTTCAACCGTAGATTATCTATAAATAATGTCGAAATTGAAAATGTAAAAAAACTAAAGATTTTAGGCATTATATTCTCTCATAATTATAAATGGAACGAACACTGCTTGTATCTAAAGAAATCATTAGCTGCCAGAATAAATATAATTACTTACCTTGCAAGCAAAGCATGTCATGTACATATCAACACATTAATATATTTAACTAAAACCTTAGTGTTAAGCAAAATAGATTACGGGCTCTTTCTTTTCGGAAGCTCCCCAAAGTCAACTCTAAACATCTTAAAAGCATTGTACCACCAAGCAGCGAGAGCGAGTACCTTTGCGTTTCGCACAACTCCCATCCATAATCTTTTGGCAGAGGCTGGATTACCGACGATCGAAGAAAGGGCATATCAAATCAAAACAAGACTGGTATCTAAACTTGCCTTCTCGTGCAACTCGGTCATCAACGAAGACATAAGTAACATAAATAACATCAACAGAAACAAACGCCATCATTCGGTTATGCATACGATCTTTGAGACTACACAGAACATGGAACTTCCATATTCATCTGAATCTTACCAGACAAAAAACCCCCCCCTGGGAAATCAAAAAAGTCTCGTGTGACCTCTCGCTAACCAGATATACTAAAAGTGACACACCAAGAGATGTATACGCTTCTATCTTTCAGGAACGCAAAGCGCAGTACGAAGCCGACAATTGGACCATTTGGTTCACGGATGGATCTAAAACCGATTACGGCCCAGCTAGTTTCGCAGTAGTCAATAAATTGGGCAAAACTCTGAGAGTCCAAACGTTACCCGATCTAGCATCTGTCTTTACAGCGGAAGCGGTCGCAATTCGCACTGCCTTAATCATGGCACAAAATAATCATAACAAAACACTCATATGCACCGATAGCAGATCCGTTCTAAAAGCTGTTCAAAATCCTGCTTCTAACTTCAACATAATCAATCAACTACGAGACCTGCTCATCGACAACGTTTCATCTACACGACTGCTTTGG
>NW_023468304.1:0-6027 GCF_013731165.1 Rhagoletis pomonella | reverse complement strand
AAAAAAGAAATTTACGTATATTCCTTTAAAATGATGGCTAACAATATATCTACTGCTGAGTGGAAGATCGACCTATCTGGGCAGCCAGTTCGAAAACGCCCTATCTCAAAAAACTTTTCAAGAACGCCCTATTTCAGAATTCGTTTCAAAAACGCCCTATCTCAGCTGCCGATTCAAAAACGCCGTATATCAGCACATTTCCAATACATTTTGTATTTGTATTTGGTTTATTAAGTCAATGAAACATTAAGTTCTTATAGACTAGCTAAAAATGTATAGTATATAAATTTAGGGCAACTTAATAAGTAATTAATTCTTAAAACAAGAAAACAGTAGATTCTTAAAACAGAAACGGCTTAATGAAAAGTCAATACAGCAATACTTTTCTATTGAATTAAACTCAATTAAAGATCTAGTGATAGGTCCATTCAAAGCATAGTTGGTTTTACATGCATCAATAGAAAAAGTATAATGCCGCCGAAGATTTTTTACAGGAACATAGAATTTTATGAATTCCAACAATAAAGGACAATCAATGTTACCATTAACAATATCATAGATAAATGTGACTGCCGAAATTATTCTTCTACTTTGAAGAGTATGCAAATTATGAGTTTACACCTTGAAGTATAAGGAGGTAATTCAAACTTAAGATGTGATAAGCAGTATTTCAGAAAAATTTTTTGAACTCGTTCAATTCTCTTATTATGCACGGCATAGAATGGATTTCTAATTATATTGAAAATATAAAAGAAAATATTGTAAGCTTAAAATATGAAGATATTCGGAATTTCACGAAAAGAATTACCTTTGATGAAATAATAGAGAAACATAGATCAAACATAAAAAGCATTTTTAAATTGAGAATTCATAGTAAAATATCGCCTCTCTGTAATATTTTAAGTATAATTGTAATTGTAATAATAGCTATTGTTATTATCAATAAACACAGACACATAACCATCAAATTAAATAAACGAATTCGGGAGAATTCTGGTCTAAAGGGGGGAGTAGTTACATATGTAAATAATTATGCAAAAACACCTGACGGTGCAACTGACAAATATGAGGAATTTTTAAAGCAAATAAACAAAGTAGTAACATAAAACCACTTCCGGCCTATTGGTAAAATTGTACACAAAAAGAGTAATTGAAAATTAAAAAGACAACAAATTTCCAGGAATTATCGAATTGAACAATAAAATGATTGGTAAGCAGTTTAATTAAATTCACAAGCCGAAAGTAGTGAATAAGCAATTATTGTAAATAGAATAAGTTTCGTTTTAAGTTGAAGAAATTAAATAAATCAGTCTGGTTTTGTGCATCTTCAGCGTCACTTCGCTGTAATCAAAATTGTAGTTTTTTGTCTTTTTTTAAAAACCCGTTCGCCACGACCCAAAGTGAAACTCGCGTGCCAAATTTTTCTCTTCTGCTTTCACACGTACACGAGAACAACTGCGCTTCTTTCACACATACATGAGCATACTTTATGAATCAGTGATGCCGACGATTATGAGATCGTGCGAAACTTTCAAGCAATCAAGTCGACACGGTAAAAATGTTTAATATGGATTCGGATGTAGATTTTTACCCACTTTCCCATTAGGGAAGGGAGAGCACAATGTTTTGTGTGTCATGCAGAAATCGCACGGACGACAAACGTTTTTGTTAAGCGTCATTATAGCGCCATTTCCTCTCATTCCCAAATATTGAATTAATTATTACGTACATATGCACATAAATAAAAATATGAATTTAAAATAATGCTAAAAATTGCTTTTCTTTTAATTCAAAATAAGAAGGTTAATACAAATTAATTCAAATATTTGCTTTAATTTTAATTTTAATTATAATGAAAAATCTAAGCAAACAATGTGAAACAAAGTGAATTAAATTGTATTAAAAGATTAATTCTTTAATATTATATCTACCTTTCACACTATTTACAAAATAAAAATAAAAAATTTTTTTTTCTTATAATTTGCAACTCGAAATTGTTGACAACACTGTTTGCATCAGACGCGTGAGCGACTTATTCTCTTCATTCTCTCATCGTTTAGCAAAATGGAAATATATGATTGTATGAGTTTTGGCCACCTCTGCTCTACGATAACGTCACGCCAAAATTACTCTCACGAATTCTGCTGCAATCGGCGCAATCTTGTATTCTATCATTCGTGGGCTGCGGTAATACTGACTTTGTGCACCAAGCAAAGAGCGTAAATTTTCCTCATATACACAATAAGATAAGATAAGATTGCTCTGTCTAAAGTTCTGTAATTGCGTCGTTTCCCACCGATGTAACAATTGTCCCGGTAAACAAAGAATGAAATAACTTTTTATTAATTTTAACCAAGGCATTTTAACTTTAATGATAATTGCTCGCTGGATTAAGGCGCCTTTACACGGGTCGATTTTCTAGTAGATTTTTGTCGTTCAACCAAAATTGACCCGTGTAAATGACATCTCAACCGTTAAATGTAAATGCTTTGGCTAGTCGATTTTCCAGCCTACAGAAATCGACCCTTGTAAAGGCAGCTTTAGCCCCTTATTTAGTCCCAGAATACAGTGATACGAGGAGAAATGAATTGTTTTTTATAAAGATAAGAAATGCACATCTACTACGAAAACTTGATTTTTACGCCCACTTTTTAAGTTCGAACCCAGCAAAGAGCGCTCGATGAAGGTCAGCTAGTGATCAGTATTGCCAAGTTTTTTATTTAAAAAAGCACCAAAACACTGAAAATAGCGCAATTTTCCCAAAAAAAAAAACACTAAATTTGTGTTGCTATGTTTAATGGTATTTTTGCATATAAAGCTGTAATCACGCAATGTCACATGTAAATATTTCCAACTATGCGCAGTTAATTAATTTAATTAGCAAAATGTTTTTTTATTCGTAAAACAATTTGCAAAACTTTACTTGGTTTCACTAGCGGCTTTATTTTCATGCAATTGATTACTTTTGTACAAATGCGCACACCCAGCTAATTAACAGTATATTCTATGAATTCCGTGATAGAGACTGTGTGAAAATGTTGCGTTTGGATTATCTGGGAGCATATTATTCAGAGGAGAAGCTCGGCCAAACACTAACATATGTGTAAGTCAACGGATAAAGTTTTCCGTACGTTTGGAATGAATGAACAAAATAAATACAATGTCACCATAGAATCACGTTTTTATTATAAAATTACCTTGAAAAGGGCACCAAAGAACGAAACAAGCGCTAAACTAAAAAATTTCCGCGTTTTAATTCCCTAAACCCACTTAATTTATTGCGAAAGGCACAAAGTTGGCAGTTATAGCGATGTCAAATTTGCTCATATACAAGCAGTGATCGGACTTCTACCACATTGTGGTAGATCTGCCACTTTTTTGAGCATCGACCTCATCTACCACTCAAGGTCTGAAATCTACCACATATTAGCATTTTTGAGTAGTTTTATTTTTGCTTGACATAACTTTCTTAATTTTACACGATATGGTAACAAGAATAATATAATACAAGATTCCGCATTCACGGCGACGATGAAATTTCTCAAGTAAAAGTAAACGAATAAATTTTCTCAGTAATCAATTCTTCGACAGGAAACGCCGTTTCATTGTGTTAAATTGCACAATATATCATTTGTAAAAAGAATTAATAGCGAAAATGTTAAAAACCGGCGATTTTTGTGAAAGTATTAGCAAATTTAAATGCATCTAAGGTTTCTGAGGCGTTGTTTACTTTTAATTGAGAATTGTCAAAATCCGCAAAACCCAATTAGCTGTTTCTGGAACGTGCCACATTTATTCGCTACTTCGTGATGTGATAAAAACAAAAGCTGGCAGCGCTCCGCAAGGTTGCAGAAATCTCCTAAAATATGTTCGAAAAATATCTTAATATGGAAGGAACTACTTTACACTGTGAAGGAAAAAAATTTCCAAAACTCTACGCAATTTTTAGCAACTTCAATCTTGCACTTTATTATGCTAGAATTAAATTTTTTTAGAGTCTAATTAATAAGTTTGCCATTTAGGTGAAACCTTGCAGATTTTTTTTTAATTTTTGTACAAAGTTTGATCCAAACCCAGAGATCTACCACACTTTTTTGAGGTCTACCACATTTTTTCCCAGATTCTACCACACAGAATATTTGAGGTCCGATCACTGTATACAAGCATGGGCCATGAATGATAGAATACAAGATTTCGCCGTCCTGGCCGTTGACATTTGTGTACCACAAGTAAACAAAGAATAGAGACAAAAGTAGAACGAGTTGAAACTGTCAAAACAGTACACCTTACAGCGAAAAACGTGTTTTAATTTTGATCAATGCGAAAATATTGCATTTTTCATCTAATCTATTGGAGAATAGTGAACGATTTAGTGCACTCCATGCTTTGCAATTAAGGCTGCTGCAGCAAACGTTTTAGTGTACTCCATTGGTTTGCAATTAAGGCTGGTGCAGCAAACTGCGCCAGCATCTGAGTGGGATTGATTAGTTAACTTGCTAAAGGAGGCTGCTTGGAGCAGAAGCGCTATGATTGTGATAAAATGCTGTCAATATAATAATAAAAAAACTTTTCGGGAACGGCTTTGCCGCGCACTTTATACACAAAATGCAGCGATTCGTCTCAGCGCTACACTTGCATCTACGCATAATGAGATGGGGCACCATGGTGCTCTTCATGGAAGGACAACAGCGCATGCATATGAAGCTGGTATCCAAATTTAATGGCTTATCTTGCCCGCAGAATTCCACCCACTTTCTCGCCACGGCATCGTTGCGAGGTAAGGAAAAAAGCTGCATTTCGAGGCACTACCTTCACGGCTGTCGCTTTAATACACGGCACTTCATTTTATCAGGTTTTACACACTCTTCAACTGAAAAATCACTAACAAATGGCAAATTAACACGATTTAAACTGATTTTTCACTAATAATTCAACTTTCTCTATGCCACTGATTTGTAAACAAAAGTTTATTTACGAGTTACCACAACTGTCAAAATCGGCAAAACCAAAGTAGCGCTACCTCTGACGGCGCCACCTTTGTTTCGCTACACCGTGAGCATGGGCAGAGAGTGAGCGCCTGCTTAAAAAGCGTAAGCATTACATGCGTATACATGCGAGAGCGTAACAAAGTGAACGAAAATCATTCAAACCCTGTAGTTCTGCTGGAGTTTTGTTGGTGACTGGTGCTGGTGATTCCATGCATCACCGATTGTTAGGCAATTCACTATGCGACGCTCGTATTGAAAATATCACATACTAGCGATTTTGTGCATTACTGGTCATTAGGCAATGCGCTAGCGATTAGTAATCGTCACTTGTGCACCAGGTAATCGCTAGCGAAAGGACAAACCACGCGCACCGCTCGGTACGCTTCAATGACATTGCCATGTTCAATTCGTTAGGCAAAGGAATTGGTATCGCTAATGTCGGATGGCCAGTACTCACTACTGACGGGTCAGCGGAATCGTTAGTGGTACCCAGACGGGTACTAGTCACAAAATTTGCGATAAACGGAAACGGAACGTTTGAAATTATAGGTGGAAAATTGGTATGGAAATGAAATACGACCGTTTTTATGCCGTGTGCATGTGTCATATCTACATAGGCATGTACATACTCATGCACGTTGCACCAACTAGATTAAAAATTTGATTTTTCTTACTTTCGTAATTATATTTCGCTGAGATTGGAAAAGAATTGTGTGTGTGAGTTTAACTTCAAAACCAAATTGCTTACAAACGTCATAAATGCTCGAAACCAATAACACGGTGCTACAAAAAAATCACGAAATATACACGAAAAAAAAATTAATGTAGGTTGTAGGTAGGATCAACTACAACATGAAAATAGGTTTAATATAGTTCCTGAAACATCCTTTTTTATTTTATTTAAAACAACCGTTATTTTCATACTATGCACTTATCTAGTAACAGCTTGACTAGATATTTTTCATCCGATTTTGAAAATCAAACATGGTTTGAAAAAAGAAATTTACGTATATTCCTTTAAAATGATGGCTAACAATAT
>NW_023468303.1:0-6028 GCF_013731165.1 Rhagoletis pomonella | reverse complement strand
CGTGCGGCTTTTATTGCCGACATATAAATTTGTTCCAATACCGATTTGACTCCATGTATATATAGTAAATAGTTTGCACATTTCATGCATTTCCGTCGCGATGACTTTTTTTTGATGCCCTTGTTCAAATTCGTTTCAGACGCCAAAAATTAAGACATTTTGAAAATCTGACCTTAAGGTCTTTATCTGTAACATAAGTATACACAGGTCAGAATCAAAAGTGAATTTTCCACATTTGATTTTTTTTTTTTTTTTTTCGTAAAGAAAATGGCTGAACCTCCGTAACCATCGAATCTATTCAATCAACTATGTTAGAATTTCTTAAGTTTCTACATATGTATGGATGTGTGTTCATTAGAACTTAAAATTTTGTTTAAGCACGGCGCCGTCAAAATTCATATTTTTTTTTAAGTAAAAGTAGAAAGGATACAAAAGTCTGTTAACAGCTTACATTCAAGAAAAAAAGCTTGTAGAGGCAAAGAATTGAAATATGAATTAGGCATGTGAATCAAAATTAATGGCGTGCTTACTAAAGTAAAAGTAAAAGTAAAAATTAATACATATTTTGTTCTAGTGAGCTACTGGTAATTGTTATAGCTATGAAATTTTTACACTGTATGGAAGAACAGGGAGCGGTCATTTCTACATACTTAACACGATTTGGTATTATTTTGAATTATTACACTATTGAAGTAAATGAGCCGTATGTATATTTATTTCTTCAAGAAAATTTACAGCAACGGCAAAGTAATTTTTCAAGCAGCAAAAATATGGTGAAAAATATTTCTTGTGATTTTTCTTGAGAGCCGGAAACCAAACTTAATTAAAAAGTGGTACGCTACGGGCTGGCAGGGCGGCTTAAGCGTTAAGAGACTTCCTTAAATTTATTAAAACAGACTTGCATTGGGCATCGACTTCCGCTGAAAAAATATACTGCATGCGCCTGCATGTATCATATTTCTGTAGTTAATTTATGTAAAATTTAGGAGAAAATGTAAATTAATTTACAAATACAAATTATTTTTGTATGTCATATTTAAATTACGATGCTGCTTTTGCTAATATGGCAAATAAAAATAATGGACTTGAACGGCAACTCCCTTTTTTTTCAATATAAGTCATCCTCTATGAATGCAAATTGTGCTCCAAGTGAAGGTTCATAACGACTTTCGCCCTTTTTTCTGCCATATTTGTGAATAAGCATTTGCTCAATTTCATTTAACTTACAATTTCATTTCAAGTGCAAATATTTTGGAAGTGATTGCAATGCTGTTTTTAGTTATAAGATAATTTTCAGTCTTCGATGTTTGTAAAGATTTTCTGATGGGTGCTTAGATCTTACGATGGTCGGTTCTTTGTTACCAGATCGGGCTGTGGGAATACAGCCAAGAACCATCACTTAAATCTTACTAAAAAATACGATTGCTTTTAATATGATTCTGGGTTAAAGTTTATTATAGGCGTGGAATCCTTCCGAATGCATAGAAGTGGAATTTTTGTGCGATGAGGAAGTGGAATTCACGCGGGATTGGGGATCAACGGAGGGGGTTTATTTACGAAGTGGTTGCTGGCTCCTCGGTTTCTTGATTTTGGGATGGAAGTAGGACCAGTTTGGCCAGCGGTCTCGTAATCTGCCCTTTTTCCGTGATGATATCAACTACGCGTACTCGATCGTCGGGACCAGGATGTAGGCTGATAATTCGACCTAATCTCCACTCATTTGACGGGAGGTTGTCTTCCTTGATGACAACGAGATCTCCTACTTTTATATTTTGCTGTGGATATTTCCACTTAATCCGCTTTTGCAGTTCGGATAAATATTCGGTTTTCCATCGTTTACAAAAAGTTTGATGAAGGGCCTTTAGCTTCTGCCACCGATTTACTATCGAGGCAGGATTCTCGTGAACGTCGATTTCAGGTGGGGCTAGCAGGTGTCCACCGGTAAGAAAGTGACCTGGAGTGAGAGGCTCCAGGTCGGTAGGTTCATTCGAAGCGGGGCTCAATGGTCGTGAGTTGAGGCACGCCTCAATCCGACATAAAAGAGTACTGAGCTCTTCGAATGTATATTTATGAACGGATGCAATCTTTTTAAAGTGGCTTTTAAAGCTTTTTACCCCTGCCTCCCATAAGCCGCCCATATGAGGAGCAGCGGCGGGTATGAAATGCCATGTGAGCATTTGATAATTGTATTTCGAAACTGTTTTTTCACGCGAATCTGCTAAAAATGCCTTAAATTCAGATCGTAAAGATCGTGAAGCTCCGACGAAGTTTGTACCATTGTCGGAATATATGTTCTTCGGGCATCCTCTTCTGGCTACAAACCTGGCGAATGCAGCTAAAAATGATGGAGTGCTGAGGTCACTAGTTGCTTCCAAATGGATCGCTTTTGTCGAAAAACAGACAAAAAGGCAAACGTATCCTTTGGACATTCGACAACCTCGGCCGCTATAACTTTTGATGTCAAAGGGTCCTGAAAAATCTACACCTGTATTCGTAAACGCGCGCGAAAATGTGGTTCTCTCCTGAGGGAGAATTCCCATAAGCTGGGTTTGCGTACGTTTTTTGTATATCGTACAGACTTTGCAATTATGGATTGTGGATTTGATCAGATTTTTAACTCTGGGGATCCAATACTGAGTTCGGATAAGGCGAAGCATGAGTTGATTTTCCCCATGCAAAGAGACTTGATGAATAAAGGACACTATTAGACGGGACAACCTGCAGTTATAAGGAATAATTATTGGATGCCGCTCGTTATACGCTAAGTCTTGAGACGCTCCAAGACGCCCACCAGCCCTAATAATGCCATCTTTATCTATGAACGGATTAAGCGGTAGGAGTTCACTCTTGGAGTCGATGGAGTTTCCTGCTTTAAGTTTCCTGTATTCTTCACTGTAATAGTTCTGTTGATATATTTTTATCAAGCGTTGTGTCGTTGCTTTAATTTCATGGGATGAAATTAAGCGTGACTTTTCTTGAAATGAAGCTTTCGTATTCCGATGCGTTCTTTGAGAGAATCTCATAACATATGATAATACTCTCAAAGCTCTCGGAAAATCTGAAAAACGGTCAAGAATATCTGTATAATTTACTTTGGTTGTATAAACGTGCGTTCTTTTTTCCTCAACTACTGTGCTGTAGTCTGTTTCCTGGGTGGGCCATTTTGGGTTACCTTCTTGTAACCAAGAAGGTCCCTGCCACCACAACGAATTGTTTACCAATTCATATGCTGGAAGTCCTCTGCTCGCTAAGTCTGCTGGATTTGATGCCGAATCCACATGCAGCCAATTCTTGTTTCCGACTTTCTCTACAATTTTTGTGATTCTATGGGCAACGAAAGTTGACCATGAACACGGAGGCTTGCGAATCCAAGCGAGAACAATTGTGGAATCGGTCCACAGATGTATGTTGATATGCCCTAAGTTGAGATTGTTGATTACTGAATCAACTATTTCCGCCAATAGTACCGCTCCGCAAAGTTCCAGTCGGGGTAGCGATATGGTTTTAACAGGAGCAACTCTGGTTTTTGCCAAAAGCAGGTTAATAAAAACTTTGCTATCTCTTTTGACACGCATATACACAGAGGCGGCATATGCTTTCTCCGACGCGTCACAGAATCCGTGTATTTGTATTTCATCCGTTGGAGAAAAGTATACCCATCGCGGTATACGAACCTTATCAATTTCGTTATAATGTTGGGTAAAATTCTGCCATCGGTCTAGAGTGGTCGAAGACACAGTCTCATCCCAATCTGTGCCTTCCAGCCAAATATTTTGCATAAGGATTTTGGCTACGATTATGATAGGCGCAAGCCACCCCAGCGGATCGAAGAGTTTAGCAATGGCAGATAGTATCGCTCTTTTCGTAACAGCATCGCTTTTCTCCAATGGCCTTGCTATAAAATAGAAAAGATCCGTATGGGCATTCCATCTTATTCCAAGAGCCTTGACTGCGCTGGTATCTTCAAATGCCAAAAAATCTTCGCTAAGTAGATCTGTTTTTGGTATGCCATTAAGTATTTGCTCGCTATTGGCTGTCCACTTTCGAAGTGGAAAACCGGCTGATTGCAACACTTCCGATATCTCATCTCTGGCTTTTATTGCTGAATCGATAGTGTGTCCACCAGACAATACATCGTCGACATACATGCATTTTCGTAGTATGTTAGATGCTATTGGATGGGAGCTTTGCACATCGTCAGCTAATTGTAAAAGTGTCCTTATAGCCAGATAAGGAGCACAATTGATGCCGAACGTGACAGTCTTTAATTCGTACAGACTGATCGGGTCATTCGGGTTAGTGCGAAAAATAATCCTCTGATACTTAGTATGGTTGTTATGTACCAGAATTTGCCTATGCATCTTTTCGATGTCACTGTTGAACACATATTTGTATAGTCTCCAACGGAGTATTAGTATCGGAAGATCTGCCTGAAGTACTGGTCCTGGGAAAAGTACGTCATTTAGGCTGTTGCCATTCGCCGTTGGGCTTGAGGCATTGAACACCACGCGTACTTTCGTTGAAGTACTTTCTGCCTTTATAACAGCGTGGTGCGGCAGAAAATAATTATCAGACGAGTCTGCGGGTATGGGATTTGTTATTTTCGACATATGCCCAAGCGTTTCATATTCCGCTAGAACCCTATTGTATTCCTTTTGCAGGACGGGATCCTTGGCCAGCCGTGTCTCATTCCGGTAAAATTGAGAACATGCTCTTTTAAGGGATGGGCCTAGGGAAATATTTCCTGGAAAATCTTTCCTAAATGGTAGTGACACGATGTATTTTCCTTCATTATTTCGTATGGTTGTCTTCTGATACAGCTCCTCGCAGTACTTGTCGTCTTCATTAAGGCTCTTGTTCTTTGGAATCTCCTCAAGCTCCCAAAAAGCACTCAGTTGCTTGTCCAGACTAACTTCGCTGTAGTATGAGACGATATTCGTTCCTGGATTCGAGGTATCAGTTCGCCCTGTTATTATCCAGCCAAATACTGTTTCTTGGGCCAGAAGTGTGTTTAATATGTTTTTCTTAAGCCCGCTCAGAATAATTTGTGGATATATGTCGCCACCCAGAACAAGGTCTACGGGTTCATTGACGAAAAATCGTTTATCCGCTAGAATTAGATCTGGAAATGCTTGCTTAGTCACTGCACTAATGTGGCAAGTAGGAAGATTTCCAGTCAGTTGTGCTAGCACAAGCACAGAGGTATTTAAGCGGATCAACGGGTCAACAGGAGACCGCAATTCGATGTTGCACGCTTCTTTAACCTGCGCCGTAGTTGTATTAGTGATGCCCGAAACTTGGGCATGCATACGCTTTGACGGCAAGTGAATTCTGCGTTTTAGTCTTTCAGTAATGAAAGAACACTCTGAACCAGAATCAATAAGTGCTCTAGCGGAATAGTTCGTACCATTGAGATAAATGTTGACGCGTGCTGTCCCTAATAACACACCTGTGTTTGTATTCGCATAGCAAGACTTCACGTTTTTGCTTGTATGCTTGTTTGACTTTGTTGAATTGCGTTTGGCTTGGGCCTGATTGGATGTTGATGCAGAATTAGTCGCAGAAACCAAAGAGGTCCCAAGTGTCGTTGCCTTTGTTTGAGCTGTCTCAATATGAAGGAGCGTGTTGTGTCGCGAGTGGCACTTTATACAATTAAATGGGTTTGTGCATCTTGACACGGTATGTCCAGTACTAAGACAGTTCAGGCACCATTTTTTGCTTTTCAAAAAATCGATTCTATCAGCAGGTGTTTTGTTGAGGAATTGTGGACAGTTGCGTAACTTGTGCTCATTAGTTTGGCACATTTGGCAGGTGAACTTGCTCACGCTTGCCTGAAAGGCTCCTAGCCTTTTAGTGTTAGCTTCCTGGTGGTGCCGTGCGGGTTGGTGCTTTGGAGCTTTCACCGTTGTTGTACCCTTTAGCCCCGCTAGAGTTTCCAAAGTTTGGAATCTATTGGATAGGAACCTGTCCATATCCTCCCCTGCGTTTTGACATGGTCCCATCGAAGCCGAGCAATAAATGACCAACG
>NW_023468302.1:0-6028 GCF_013731165.1 Rhagoletis pomonella | reverse complement strand
TTTTTTTTTTTTGTTGGCGAAAATCCTCCTGCTGTGGCAAGATAGGGGGTACCTGACGGTAGGTATAAAACGATAAAGGTAGAGTCCTTGAATAAACTCTGAATGGAGGTCGACGAAGAAGAAGCGCGGGCTGCGATATCAACCCAAAAGTCGGTAGGAGATGTGGCTACTACCACCGGCGGGTACAGCGATGATTTAAGCTGTGTCGCCAGCGGGCACACCTCTACCATGGAGGGAGCAGTCCACAGTGGTTGTAGTACTATTTACTGCCCGACACGGCTTGTCACGCACAGGTGCCATAGTCCTAGAAGGCTCGGACCAGGAAAGCGCGGGAGCCCTAAGCGCGAACGGAGAATAGGCTCTTCTACGCTCTCCGGCCAAATCCGAATGTGCAGACAGCTACCAGTGTTGCCACTTGAGTTTATTTTTAGGTACCAAAACGCCTACCAAATCAGTTTCCAAACTACCAAATTTTTGTTCATTATTAACCCTTAGCCACCTAACGTCTTTTTTAGATACTCTACCACCTAACGTCGGTCAAGGTGACCCCTTACTTAATTTTAGTGTTTAAAGTATAAATATAATAATAAAACACGCAAAAAACCGCACATAACTCTTTTGTACCTTTTATTTAATTAATATTAACAAAAAATTAACTTAAAAGAAGTTTCATACTTCAATAACATTTTTTATTCATTGTTATACGAATTTTGTAAGAAAACGTAGATACTTTTATAAAATGAGATCTAATTAGGAAAAAATATTCGAACTTAAAATTTTTTTCTTTTTTTTTTATAACTTAAAAACTTGGACTTCAATAATAAATTGTTTTTGGCGCGATTAAATCGCAATTAAAATAAAATTGCAACCTGCCAACAATCACAATTTTTTTTTTTTTTTTTTACCTCTAGTTTTTGAATTGGTACACGTGTTGACTGCCTGATTGCACAAAACGAACTGACGAGAGAAAAGAAAAAGTACATAGACGGGCAACTGCGCAGCTTGCATAATAACGGGAATATTTAAAAAATAAAAAACTGTAGTCACTGTGACCGGCGTTAGGTGGCTAAGGGTTAAAACAAGATTTCTTGGATTTACAGGGTTTTTAGCTACACGAATTGGATGTCAATAAAACAAAATACCAAATCTTGTTTCAATTTGCATACTCTTACCCTTATTTTTACCAATACACTCACACTTTACAAATTGCCTATCACCAATTTTTCTTTCAAGACGATAGGCAATTTTTTCGTTCAATTTCAACAGATGATCGATCATAGCTTTGGGAAGTGAGTTTTTGTTTGTAGAAAATTTTGTGCTTAGTAAAATTTAGAAAAAACAAAGAAAACTTATATGTACGAGTGAGCAAAGTGAAAGCAATGTTTTCAACATATAAATCCAAAGTAAGTGAACAAATCTTAATGCTAAGTTCGATTGAATTTTCAAAACATGTTTGCCTACCAAAAGCTTCATCAAACCAACCAAACTACCAAAGGAGAATGAAGCTACCAATTTTGGTCCAATCGGACCAAAACGGCAACGCTGACAGCTACTCGCATAGGCACTGCGAGCGAGGCAACACACAGCAGCCTCGCTCGTTTAATAGGAGCGCACAGTGCGGCCGAAATCCAAAAGTGCGGCCAAAATTCGAAGCTTTGAAGAAATTATTCCAAATTTCGTACTAGGGGGTTTTCGGGGTCACTAATTACGAACCCGCTGTCAGAATTTCAAAATTCAAAATGGCGGATCCAGTATGGCGTCTGGTAAATTTCGAGCTTTTTAATTAGATTTCTTAGGAAGATTTTGAGTATGCAGTTTTATAGCCCACTCAATGCTAGTGTCACAAAGCGCAAGTTTGAAGTAGTTAGGGCTTACCGTTGATTTTTGACAATTTTTTTGTGACATTTTCTTCCATACGAAGTATTTTCGATGATATGATGAAAATGAGCAACACCGTCAACAAACGAAATTTCTAAAAATCAACCGTAAGTCGCAACTACTTTAAACATGGACTTTTTTATACCTAAATTAAATGGGCTACAAAACTTCATACTCGGAATCTTTCTGTGGAATCTACTTAATTAAAAAGCTCCAAATTTTTACATACGGCTAAGCTAATATAAGCGTGCTAAGAATATATAAGAATATATTAAAATTTCAGTGGCAGATTTGGGCAGCTGAATTTTATTTTATTCAGTAGCTAATACTTTCTTAAGTAACCTTTAGTAGGTCTAAAGGTAGCAACCGACAGCGTTTTATTACTATTTCATTTAACAACACAAATTTGGTTAAAAAATAAACAAAAAAAACCATTATACTTTTATTTCTAAAAAAACTTCTATTAGTGTTGATATTCACAAAAATTTTTACGTATTTTACTAGCCTTCAGACGTAGATTCCATTTGGGTTTGTTGGATTTCCTTTACTAAAAGTACCACATATTCGCGTTTTTGAGTAGGTTTATTTTTGCTCCAAATAATTCTCTTAATTTTAAGAGCAAAAATTGTCCAACACTAAACACTAACCGCAGGCAGAATAGGAGGATAAAATAAACCGTAAAATAGTAAATTTTCTCAATATTAAATTTTTCGACCGGAAAATGGTTTTATTATGTTAAATTGCAAAATATATGATTTATAAAAAAGAATTAATAGCGAAAATGTTAAAAAAATGGCGATTTTTGTAAAAGTATTAGAAAATTTCAGTGCATCTAAAGTTTCTAAAGCGTTGTTTACTTTTACTTGAGAATTGTCGGCAAATCCCAAGTAGCGGTTTCTGGAACGTGCCACATTTGTTCGCTACATCGTGATGTGATAAAAAGAAAAGCTGGCAGCACTCCGTAAGGTTGCAGAAATCTTTCAAAATATGTTCGAAAATTATCTTGATATGGAAGGAACTGCCTTACACTGTCAAGGAAAAAAATTGACAAAACTCAACGGAATTCTTAGCAACTTCAATCTTGCACTTGGGGGGTGAAATAACACAAACGGCAATAACGCAAAATTGGCTTTATTTCACTTTTAAATGTGAAATATGTAATACCACAATCTGAGTTTTGCTTTATTTCTAACAAAGGCTGGAGATAAAACAAAATTTGCCTTATTTCCCACAGTTTACTGACGACAGAAGGAAAAAGAACTTTGTTTATTCCAAAAATACAATTAAACAAAAAATGTGATATAATTCATATGAAGAAAGTAATATTCACAAAAATATATTTGCTTAGTCTAACAAAATGTAGGGAAAGCGTCGTCTTTAATAACTGCTCGGCATATCGGACATAGCGCGCTTTTGTATGAGTTTTGTCTGTATGAATTTTGTCTGCTAATATATTTGCATGGAACGCAGCATATAACACAGAGAATATTGTTTTGAGTTTTATCTTGAGTTAAAATTTCCGCATTATCATCACTTCCTTCACTATTTCCGAACTGCAGATTTCTTTTACGAAGACGAAGCGAACTGTGGTACCAAATAGTTGTGTAAAAAAATGTGTAGTAAAATTTTACATACAAGCAGGTGGGATGAATGGCGCAATAAACAGGTGAAGTAATAAAACAGCTTTCTCGGCGGGGGGGCGCGAGCACGAGCGCGACGCCGAACTCCGCTGGGCCCTTTCAAAATTGTATACTTACAAATCCGTCCATTTAACTATTTCATGTACTACTTTTTGTCAAATGTAACTGGGTGACTACCCACATATGTGCACTATTTTGCTTTATTACTCAATTGTTAAGTTTAAAAGTTGGTCTTATTGCTCAACGAGATATGAAATAAAGCAAAATTTGTGTTATTTCACATTCAATTGGGAAATAACGCAAATATGGGTTATTGCTGTTTGTGTTATTTCACACCCCCCTTGCACTTTATTATACTAATAAAAAAAATTTTGCAGATTCTAATTAAAATGTTTGCAATTTATGTGAAACCGGGCAGAATATTTTTAATTTTTGTACAAAGTTTGATCCAAAACCTGAGATCTACCACATTTTTTTTCCAAATTCTACCGCACAAATTTTGCTCGCTCGCACACTCTAATTATGAAATTTTAGAAAGAAAAAGCCCTAAATCAGTAACCCTAAGTAGTAGTAAGAAACACAAGTTTTAAACTTTCTTGGTGGGACATAGTTATTTCGTCTTGTGCTATAATTGAAATGCTTACTTTTCTTAACTGCAAATGCGTGTCATTGGCGGTAAAAGCTTGCAGACGCTTTGCATTTCTCGTAATTAACTAAAGAAGCAAAAGACCGTTTGGGCATTCGAAAGTTATACCTTCTAGAATACATTCACAGCACAAAATCTTTTTCGCTTCGTTAACCCACTGCAGGGATTGCAAAGTGGTCTGCAAGCCACCTAGAAGCGAAAGTGGAAGCGTTTTCCAATTCACACACACACACGTTCGAAACGCACAACCGCATGGAGCGATTCCAGATTTTACGCTGGGTAGTTTTCTGATGTTCGAGTCTTTTATGTATCTACATTGTAATAAAACAACATAACTAAATTTTTTATACAGAATTACGTTAATGTGGGTGGTTTAGTGCTGATTCATCTGGCCTTCCATGGTCAATAAATAACATTATAATTAAACACAAAGGTTCACTTATTCATGGAATACCCCAGCACTAAATTATATAGAAATGGAAGACATCATTCATCAAGAAAATGTATATTTATTCCGAAATGTGATAAAACTTGAAAAAAACTGTTAGTACAATATACTGGAAAAGACCTACCATATCTTCCAAAGCGGTCATATGTGGCTTCTATTGAAGACAAACTTCTTTTTTTAGAAAGAATTCGAACGAAATGTATGTATATGGAACCAGTCCCATTTTTTCTTTCTTTCAATATTGTACATAGCGGATATTATTGGTATGCATTATTATCAGTCAGCTGTGAAGCTAATTTTTAGCATGTCCAAGCATTTTGTGTTTAATATTTTGCTCCTTTTGTCGAAGGATTTTTGAAAGAATGAAAAACAATGTTCAATAAATAATAAGATATTTAAGAAAGTATTCGCGTGAATAATTGCGAATTGAGCATTGTGGGTGCTACTAAATTTTAATAATTACTCCACTTAAATAAAGCGAAACTAATTCATTGAAATTTTTTGCAACATATTAAACTTATTACACGTGATTGTGTTCCTATCACAACAATTTTATAGAAGCTCTAGAATCCACACCAGACTATGAAGACTATTAATCTATGAGGATGATTTTGTTATGTGAGAACTTTTCTATAGAACTGCTATAAACGCATTAACATTTTTGTATCTAAGATTCGTACTGTAAAAAAGAAATGCATACGAATGTAACGTTGCCAAAAAAATAATCGACCATATGGTGAATTTCACCGTTGTCTAAGGAGGGCAAGCAAAGGAAAATCTTTGCTAATTCTAGTACAACTCAAATATAATATTAATAGTGTTTGGCCAAGTTTATATTCCAATTTGTGGTGTGGTTTCTAATGTTATGATCCAAATGGGGGACGACAATTTTACGCCGGCTCCGAACGGAAATAGTTTTAATGAGAAAATTGTTCAAGGCAGAAATAAACTCGGAGATTTGCGATTGCCTGCCGAAGGGCGACCGCTGTTAGAAAATACTGTTTCTTACTTAGATGTTGCTCGGTCTAGGGATCGAACCCAGATTCTAGGGAGTGGTAGTGCCGCCTTAAAAATGTTAAAAAAAAAATTACGTTTCTAAGTCCACCGAAAATTTACCATCTAATAAACACGAATTTACCATCATGTAAACACGACTATAAACTCCATACCTTTTGCAAGATATCAATCGCAAAATATTTAAACCTCACACTTGGGAAGGTTCACTCCGTAAAATCTTTGCGACTGGTAGTCATACAGCAGTTTGTAGATGTTAATCCGTACTAAAAACTAATTCTGAAACTTTTATATTTTCATAAATTTAAGACATTTTACTTATCATAATGAGTAGTAATGACTAAAGCGGAAAAAGATATGTATATAAATTTTACTTTAGAATAATGAAGATTTTTTTTTTTT
>NW_023468301.1:0-6029 GCF_013731165.1 Rhagoletis pomonella | reverse complement strand
GTTGTTGTCAATTCTATACATCCATTTGCTTATTTGCTTTTTTGTATTGCTTCAGGCAGTCTCTTCCTAAACTATGTATTTGTCAATGTTATTGTGGACCGTTTAGCTGTTATATTTTTGCTTCCCTACTGTATAACTAAATTTGTAATAGTTGTCTAATTTCTTGATGTCAATTATTTTTATAATTATATGAATTTCGAAATCTAATATTTAATTCGTTATCAGTTCCCAGCTATCAAGTTTCATTACAAACCATAATTAAAAGAAAAAACTCGTCCGCCGTATTGCATTTTCCATTTGGATTTTGAAAGTTTAGTTTTAATTTCGTAATCAAAGATAGATAGATAGATAGTTGGTTGGGTAAGGCACTGCGACCGCTGGGTCTGTTGTGCCCCTAGCTCATCACAACTCCTCAACCAGCCCCAGAGTGTCTAAAAACTTCATAATAGACCCCGGGGACAGTGAGTGTATGTGCTCCTCTCTTGGCCAGACGTACCCTATGCTCCTAAGCCTCCTGCCCGCCACGGCCTCACACTCTACAAGAAGGTGTAGGGGAGTCTCCCTGGCGGCATCGCAGAAGCGGCACAGGTCGCTGGACCAGATACCTAGTTTATGCATGTGCCCTCTTAGCCTACAGTGGCCAGTCAAAAATCCTGTAATTACCCTCAGTTTGTCCCTTGGAAAATTCATGAGTAGCCTGTATCTTGTCAGAGTGTAACATCCTAATAAGGTTTTCGCCTGACGTTGACCCATGGTATCACGCCAATGCAGTTCCCTCAGTTTGCAAATGTCCCTTCTGAGCATATCCTTTATGATACTTGGTCCCACTGCCAGAAAGGGCTCAGGTCCTATCGGGGCCGAGGAAGCAGCTAATCTGGCCAGGTGATCAGCCTCCTCATTTCCTGCCATCCCCATGTGCCCTGGTACCCACATTAGTTGGATATCATTGACCTCCGCAAGAGCATTAAGCCTCTCGACACATTCCAAAACCAAGGAGGACTTGATCTCGAATGATGAGAGAGCCATAAGTGCCGCCTGACTATCACTTATATAAGTATCCTTTCATTCCTATAATTCCTACTCATGTTGATCTCAGCGCACAAATTGATGGCATAGACCTCCGCTTGAAAGATGCTTGGGAAGGTTCCCAGGGGCACCGAGAGCTTCAGCCTGGGGCCGTACACGCCTACTCCAATCCCCGCAGGTGTTTTGGAGCCGTCACTGTACCACTGTATTGTGCTCGCCTGTATGTGCCTTTCCATAATAGAGGCACACCAGGTCACCTTGCTGTAAGTGTAAGTCCTGAAATTCCTTTTGAAGATAACCTGTCTGTTGATATCGTCCCTGGGAAAAGAGCCAGGGGGAGCTGTATACCTAGCTTGTCCCTGTTCCTAGATGATAACACCTTGCCTTTGCCGAAGCCCTCCCTAGCAAAGTTAATGAGGGCTCGCTTTGCGACCTGTTCAACTAAGAGGTGCAGTGGCTCGAGTTCCAGCATTACCTCCAGCGCTGCCGTCGGGCATGTGCGCATTGCTCCCGTGATGCACACACATGCCAGACGTTGAAGCTTAGAGAGGGTCTGCCTCACCGTTACTACAGTAGTCCTGGAATGCCAAGCCACCGCACCGTAAGTTACTATAGGTCTCACTATCATGGTTCACATCCATCTGAGGATCCTCGGAGTGCACCCCCAGGATTTGCCCGCCAGGTGTTTGCACACCATAATCGCTCTCCTTGGAGGTGACCGCATCAACATGGGTCTTCCACAGAAGCTTGGAGTCCAGGTAAAGCCCCAGATACTTAACCTCTGTGGCGACATTGATTGCGACCCCGTCCAGGGTCAGGTTCTTTATCCCCTGAAGATTTCGTTTCTTGGTGAAGGGGACTATAGCTGTCTTGGAGGGATTGATATTTAAGCCTACGTCTGCGTACCACCTTTTTGCAAGGTTAAGACCCCTTTGGGCAATGTCACTGAGAGTACTAGCGAACTTCCCTCTAGCAATAATCACTATGTCGTCCGCATACCCTTGGCATCGAACGCCCTCGTTAGTGAGTAGCTGTAGGAGTTCGTCCACAACTAAGCTCCACAGTAGAGGAGATAATACTCCCCCTTGCGGGCACCATTTTGTTGTTTGTATTTCAACAACGCTGTCACCGACTTCAGTTTCGGCTATTCTGGTTTGCAGTAACCTTGCTATCCAACGCCGGATGGTTGGCTGAACGTTATGTTTCTCAAGAGCTCTGTCAACTCGCGAATGGGAGGCATTATCAAAGGCCCCCTCGATATCGAGGAAGGCACAGAGCACCACCTCATCACACGCAAAGGGCCCTTGTATTTCCTCCGTTAAGGCAGACAGCGCAGAGTCCGTGGATCTACCCACCCTGTACGCGTGCTGGTTGGAATGCAGAGGGGTCTGTTTCAGAGTGTTAAACCTGATCTCATGGTCAATAATTTTCTCCATTGCCTTCAACATAAATGATGTGAGACTTATCGGCCTGAATGACTTGGCAAGAGAGTAATCTCTCTTACCTACCTTCGGGATAAAGATGACCCTGGCCCTTTGCCACACCTTGGGAATTTGGGCCAGCGCTAGACTATCCCTCAAAACATCTACAAGATGTGGAAGTAAGAGCTCTTTACCCTGCTTCAGCAACACTGGACATATACCATCCACCCCAGGGGCCTTGTACCGTTCGAAGGAGCCCAAAGCCCACCGCACTCTTTGCCGGTTTATAAGGCTCTTAGCCAGCTTCCAGTCCGGTGGGGATGGCCTGTACGCACGGAACATAGCTTCCCCAGTGGTGGGAATGTCGTCCGGAAAGTGGGCCGACAACAGGGCGAGTGCCCTTTCCGGTTCCGTACCTGAAAGGTTCCCATTAGGTAGCCTTATTGCCAATCTCGTGCCTGTGTTGTCCCTTGCCAAAGCTTTATGAAGCCTAGCAGCTGCAGGAGTGGATGCAATGTTTTCACAAAAGGTCCTGAAGCTGCTACGCTTGGCCTTTCTGGTCTCCTTATTGTACTTTGTCAGACTGACTGAGTATTCCTCCCAGTTCCCGGTGCGCTTTGCCCTGTTAAACAGTCTGCGAACATCTTTCCTAAGAACCGAGAGTTCCTGTTACCACCAGGAAGGCTGAGCCTTCCCCTTAGGCTTTGACACGGGACAGCTGGACGTAAAGGCATCTAAGATTGTACCGTTCAGCCTATTAACCCTGTCCTGTAACGCCATACAATCTACCTTTATTCTCTATTCTTGGTAGGTTCAGTCTAAGTACCTCTTCATATATGGCCCAGTTTATTTTCCTGGGGTTTCTCTTATGGTAACCTGTCTGACAAGCAGCTCCCAGTGCAAACTGGACAATCCTGTGATCCGACAGTGAAGGCTCAGATGACTGGCCAGTCTGTTGCTGATCGTGATGTCAAGAACTTCCTCTCTGACTAGTAATGAACGTTGGTTCATTGCCGACATTGTGAATGCTCAGGTCTGCACTTATGATATATTCTAAAAGGCACTCACCCCTACGGTTAGTGTCCGAGCTGCCTCATTCCATATTGTGGGCGTTTGCATCGCAGCCTAGAATGACAGGAAGTCTTTTCCTGCGGCAGGATTCCAGAAGCTGCTGTATCTCAAGGGGCGGCACGTTGGCGTTGTCCCCCGGAAAGTAGGCTGCCGCCAAGACCACCTCCAACTCCCTGCCATCAACCTTCAAGGTAGTCTGGACTGCTACCAGGTCCTGTGTAGTAGTAGTAGATTCTTTATTTAGCCGTAGCTATTTAAAACTTTCAGGTACAGTTTAGAAATACAAAATGTATCTTAAGAATAGTTAATTGACTTATTGTGAGCTATAATGTTCTCTAATATGATATATTATCAGTCTTTTAAATACATTAATATTTCTTTCGTTTTTTATATTGCTTGGCAATTCATTGAATAGTTTTAGACCTTTATACATTAAAACATTTTGTGCCTTATTGGATTTATGAAATTTGATTCTAAAATCATTCTTGTTTCTTAAGCTGTAGGGTTGCGCATCTCCCACATATGTTATTTGACTCGTTAAGTACTTTGGTAATAGATGATATTTCATTTTAAACACAAAAAAGGAGTACGTTCATAGTGGTTCTTTGATTAATATTTAACCATTGCAGTGTGTCTAGCATATAGGTGATTGGCGTCAGCCTGCTACATAGTAGTATACACCGCATCCCTTTGTTTTGTAGTTTTTGCAGCCTGTTTTTCATCTGTGTTAATCCCAGGAATAAAATGGTTGAACAGTAATCAAAGTGTGGCTTGATCATTACATTAAATATCTTCACGGCGCTGCTGACAGATATATTTTTGCGAATTCTTCGAAAAAATCCAATTTTTTTTGAGATTTTCCTGCAGATGTAATCTATGTGTTTATCAAAATTTAGCTTTTTGTCAATGACAATGCCGAGATATTTTATTTCATCAACTTTATCTATTATTTCATCGTTAACTATAATATTATCTTCAGATTCGCCATTGATCACAATTGCTTTCGTTTTTTTTACGTTGAGTTTTAGCTTGTTCATATTAACGTAGTTATAGACAAATTTCAAATTATAATTCAATCTAGCTATACACTCCTGACTTGATTTTTCAGACGTATATAATAGTGTGTCATCTGCAAACTGACAGATTTTAACTCCTTGTAGTATATTTTCCATATCATTAATGTATATTAAGAACAGAAGAGTACCAAGCACGGCAACCTGTGGCACGCCTAGTGTTATTTGTGCAGGCTCTGAGATGCCCTCTGCGACTTTCGTGCGTTGCCACCTGTTACTCAAGTAGCTTCCGAACCACTGATTTTCCACACCATCAATTCCGTACCTTTTCATTTTCTCTATCAGAATAGACCTGTCTATTGTTTCGAAGGCTCGCTTGAAGTCCAGAAATACAGCGGCTATGCAGTTTCCTTCGTTCATTTCTGACTTCCAGTGCGAAATTACCAAATTTAACGCTGTCTCACAGCTATGTCGCTGCCTGAATCCTGACTGGTTTTCGGATATCAGTTGATTCTCCTCCATATAGTCTTCCAGTTGCTTGTGTACGACTTTCTCAAGTATTTTACTCTCGGTCATTAACATGTTGATTGGCCGGAACTCTTCTGGATTAACCGCGTTTTTTACTTTTTCCACTGGTACCACCATGTACATTTTCCAGCTGCTGGGGAATTCACCACTCATTAGAGAATTATTAATAATTTTCAAGAGGATTGGCCCTATAATTTCGAAGGCGCACAGAATCATTTTAGTTGAGACGCGATTGTAGTCTTTTTTTATTATTCATGGCTTTAATAACGCTAATAAGATCATTTAATTCCAATGTTTTAAATTTAAATTGGGTAACACATGGCTTTACATAATTATTATATGGCACTTGGGGAAACTCTGTAATGCAGAAATAATTAATATCATTTTTCAGCACTACACACGCTCTGGGCCTCTCGCAGGAGAGGTCCCAAATTAACTTATTGTTATTGTGGTTAAGGCCCCTCACCTGGGTTCTGTAGGTCCACGGTTCCTGTATTAGCAGTATGCCCAGGTCTTCCGTGGCCAACCTGCTCGCAATGACCGCCGAGGCGGCCACCGCGTGATTCAGATTGACCTGGGCTACCTCTACTGCTGGTGTCTTCATAATTGGGGCTCGTCGTCGATATCCGAGAGCCGCGCGTCGCCCTCGCTTCCTCTATCGAGTTCGAGCCTGCCAATGTCAGCTAGGAGCTCCTGTGCGGTGCGCACGTAGTCGAGGGCTTTTGGCCCGGAACTCACCGAAGCTGGTACCTGTGCCGGTTCTGTTGTCTGGTTGGCTGGTGCCAGTGCCTGTTCTGACAGCGGGTTGGCTGGTGGGGCCGTGGTCGACTCTGTCGCTGGGGCCGCAGTGGAGTCAGTTGCCGCGTCAACACACATGTCTTGCGACTCTGAATCCCTGCTGCCTGTCGTCTTTTGCCGCCACTGCCTCACCGAGACCTAGCAGTACCGGAAAATTATATGGAATCCGGCC
>NW_023468300.1:0-6029 GCF_013731165.1 Rhagoletis pomonella | reverse complement strand
GCTTAGCCCTTACCGAACCACATGTACGTTATTTCTATTATTATTATAATTATTATCGTTATTACGATTGTTGTTATTACCATTTTGGTTTCGTCTACCATTATTATTGTTGTTGTTTCTATTGTTGAAACGATTATTATTTTGGTAATTATTATTCCCGTTATTATTATTATGATTTCTATTATTATTATTTCTAGGATTGTTATTATTATTTCTGTTATTGTTATGATTCGAATTTCTATTATTGTGATTCGAATTGTTGTTTCTATTATTATTATTATTTCTATCGTTATAATTTTTATTATTGTTATTTTTATTCCGCTTGTATGAATTGTTTCTATTAGAAAAGTATAATATTTGATTTTCATTACTAGCAAAGTCTTTTTCTAGTTCTATTGCTAGTTGTACCGCTTCATTCAAGTCTTTTGGTTTAGAAGCAAAAATTGTAGGCTTAATATCTGAATTAAGACCATTTTTAAATATATTCAATGCATAAGTGTTATTAAGAGAAATAATCGTGTTTTTCTGTGTAGCATTGCATTGTGGTATTTCGTTTATTTGCAGCTCATTCAATTCTGCAATCAATTCTAGAAGCTTTTCTTTATATGTTTGTATTTTCATGTTCTTTTGCAAGAATTTACTCAAAGTTAGTTGTATTTGTGCTATTGTTTTTGTAGACTTATATCTTGATTGAAGTGAATTTTTAAGACTATTGACGTCATTAATTTCGCTAGTACTTACAGCAGTTCTAACACTTGATGTTAATTTCACATTAACGACAAAATCTATGAGTAGTATTTTCGCGTCATTTGTTAAAGAATTGTAAATTATTTCAACGATTTTTAAAAATGATGTTAAATCTTTAAAATTTCCAGAAAATTCTGGTATACTTTTTAATGATAGTTCTATATTGAATGATGCCATATTGAGTGAAGAGTTTGAACTTGAATTCGAATTTTCAGGAGCTAAGTTTGAATTTTCAGGAGGTATGTTTGAATTTTCTGTCTCCTTTTCTAAATCTGACATGCTGTGAGTTGAATCTGTGTCTAATTTTTGTTTTAATAATGTCTTTGCTGTTTCATAATATTTGTAAAATTTCTCTATGAATTCTTTTTTTATTTCCTTACCAGTGCTAAATTCTATAAATTGTTTTTTTGACTAGCTCTACCTCTTCTAATTTTAAAATTAATGTGTTGTTAGTATATCCTCTGCTACCTGATTTTCTCAAATTAGTGATAATTCTAGTCAAACGATCTATGAATTGGTCCATTTACAAAACATTATAATATTTTTTTTTTCATATAATTTGATTTAATATTTAATTTTACGTGACATCATTTAAACAATATTGTTGTTTACTTTCTTATTAACATAACTTTTATAATAACTATTTAATTTTGAAATACATATAATCAAAATTATCACGAAAATTATAGCTGATACCAAAGTCCAATGTTCTTTCTCTTTGTTATCTTTTGGTTTTTGGTTGTTATTACCTACTTCGTAACCAGCAATTGCAATGAGAATTGCGTTACTCACTTTATTCCACCAGCCCATAATTTATTTATTTATTAATATCTTGTTTTTTCTCTAATTCTCTCAATTGATTATAAAACAATTTCTTTTGTGTTCCACAGCTGAGGTCTATTAAACGCCTTAACTCCGCTTTTTCTCTGTTTAGCCGCTTGTTTTTGCCGCCCTTCGCCTTTTTTTTAGTTGGTGCTGCTGGCTGTTCCGGACGTTGCTTTCTCGACTGGTTTCTCTCTCGGTATTGCTCGATTGTTATAGGCTGTGGTCCACAATGTTTCGCGATAGGGATGTAGGGTGGTGCTTGGATTTCCACGCCCTCAGTGGGATTGTACTCCTCCACTGCAAGTCTATCAACCAAGTTTTTAAAAAGTTTATGGAATTCTTCGTCCATGTAAGAAGGATTCTACTAGGATTCCAGTTAGGTAGGGCAGGATCGCCATATAATATGTAAGGTGGTGTTTTTAGCGTTTGGATAGCTATTGCATTAGCATGAAAGCGCGACTAATGCAATAGGAGCCTTGGTTTGTAAAGCGAGGCTCAAAACTCGGCAGACGAGCAATTAATGCCCTTTTTTGAGTTCAGTAAAATAACAAGACAAGCAAGTTCAAGTATAAAACCTTAACAATGAACTGTATGTGGAGCAAGTGAAAATACTCATGTTTGACTTCGCTGTATGGCTTTGGGTATATATATAGGTTGGGTATATGTATGAAATATTTGTTTACCATATGTGTCATGATATTTATGTGTGTCATAGTTGTGATGTTTTTGTGGAAAAACTGAAATGACTGTACATCACAGTATGCACCAACGGATTGAAAGTAGTAAATAATTAGTACCTTTTCTAGTACTTTAAAATGCGTGACCGGAATAGACCTGCCGAAAAAGTGAGGTTAAGTTACTGACAACACCTTGTTATTATTACACCATGATTTTTACAAACTACATACAATTAAAAACAAAAATATTTTTTTTTTGTCAAAATTTATAAAAAAAAATTTTACAATGAAAAATTTAACATACATTTGTACATCCAGGGCTTATATTCAATACCCCACATAGCATTTGGAAGATTACTCTAATAAAAATCACCTTACTGGGTCTTTTTCGATCTCCTTTGATGATTAAAAATAATTTATCGCTTCCGCGATTAAAAAATACTGGAAAATAAGTCACCCTTACGCTTGAAAAGTGATTTATTGAAAATATATAAACAAAATGTAGGGCAATCACAAATTGACTATGCTGGGAATTGAATTGCGATCGTTTTCTTTGCTGTAAAAAAGAAAACATTTGTTTCAGCTGCCTTTGTTCCTAATGGCATAATTTTTCATAATTTTTTGTCAAATTTTAACAATGGTGGCGTGGTGTGAAGTGTGCGGTGTAATAAAATTGTAGTATATGGCCATATGTATTAGTAGTACGACCTATTAATAATATTTTTCATCTTAGAAATTTTCCATCTTGAATCCAAAGCACAGACCAAGAAATAAACGATGTGTTACAAAAGCATTTTGGGCATGCTAAAGACAGGTTGGAAAAACGAAAATAAAAAAGATAATTGTAAGTATATACGGCGAAGACCCCGCGCAGTTCGTAAAATGGATTTCTTAATTTCAATAATTTTAATTTTTATACCGACAAAAGTATTGGCACAACTTTTCACAATGCGTGCAAAGTTTTTTAACTAATTTCTTTTCGCTAATTTTTTTATAAGAACATAGCTCATATTACGACAAAAATATAAAGATAAAATGTCAAAACTTTGTGCATAACTCAGGAAAATGTAATAAATTACCAATTTTTCAAATCCATTTTAGCAATTTTTTTTTGACAATGTCTTCCATATAATTTATGTTCGCCATTTTTTTATATGGAAAGCACTATCAGAAAACTAGTAAAGAAGTGTAAGTTGAGGCGAAACCGAACTTTATATACCCGGCGCATTCATAATAGTATTATTTTTTGCCATAATTCTACTCTACGCAATTTTTGCATTTTTCGAAAACACCGTTATATGGGAAGTGGGCGTGGTTTCTGATTTCGTCCATTTTCAATAGCAACCTACCTTGGATAAAGGGCAACCTACATACCAAATTTCGTTGAGATATCATAATTTTTGCTCGAATCATCGTGTACACGGACAGACGGACGGACGGACGGACATACAGACATGGGTTAATCGACTTTCTTTTCATTCTGATCATTTATGTATACATTTGTCTATATTTATCTCTATTCGTTTTGGCTGTTATAAACAACCGTTATACGAATAAAGTGAATATACCCTTGTCCACAAGTGCGCTCGGGTATAAAAATAGCTTAAAATTAACGCGAGTTTTAAGCTACTTGGTACCTTTATTGCGCTAAAATTTATTACTCAAAATCTTTCTAAAAGATCTACATATTATAATAATAAGTAGCAAATTCATTGAATTTATTGAGCGAGTGAAAAGAAATGGAACACAAAACTTTGAATACATTGGGTAGGTTCAGAAGGCGCCGCAGTTGAGCGCAACCGCTGCTAAAAAATCAGTGATCGTAATATGTCTTCTGAACGGTTAATGTATCAAAACTAGAAATATTTATTAAAAAACTATTAAAATCAGTAGGCATTGGAATTCTACTGCGAATATCTTCTAAATGGTTAGAGTAATCGATTAACTACAGCGGTAGAGCGTTCAATTTCCTATAGAAATAATTGAAACTCATTTGACAATAATTATTTTTTAGTAAGTTACAAAATTCAAAACAAAAAATGATTTTCCTTAAAATACTTCAATTTTTGACCTTGAATATCTTTTAAATGGTTAGATTAATGAAAAGAGTATGTGAGACCATTTTTGTAGAGCATTCAATTTCCTATGCAACTGGTTTAACGATCTATTGGTGATAAGATATGACCATTTTTATATGAGACTAAATTGAAAATGGAAAAATATGATGAGCATAATCTTCCCGTTAATATTAAGACCTCAGATTTTGGTAAGTACTTAATAGAGGTACCCAGGAACTAGTTTTCGTGTGTCGGATCCAAAAAAAAAAAGTGCTTGACTTTTTTGACCCACGCTATTACATATGTAACATTACTTTCATGTATAGTAGTTACCTTTTATAACTGAGCCGTTTATTTTGAAAGTGGCATAAGTCACAAAAAAATCGAGTTAATGATAACACCAATTAGAATTTAACGGCATCTGTTAATTAAAAAAAAAATCCATTGGCATTTTGAGAACTACTGCGGTTTTGTTCGATAGAAGTTTTACTAATCAGCAGTATAAAGAAAATATTTATTTTGAAAGTGGCATAAAGGGAAAGTCTATAAAAAAAAATCAAGTTAATGATAACATGGATTACACTGAGAAAAGTCAATTTTGAGCAAAAAAACATATACTACCAAAACTAGGAGCCAAATATAGTAAACTGCCTTTTTAGTTTCTTTCTATGGCGTCAGGATTTTTTAAAAAAACTTTGAAATTTCAAAAATTCGATTAGCTCCAAGAAATATTTAAAAAGTTCAGTCCGACGCGAATCACTTCTTTGCGTACATCCTTCCGGCTTACTAAAAAAGCCTTCTGTAGATAACCTAACAAATTTGATAAACTATTTAAAATACTGCCACTTACACAACGAAATTTAATAAATTAATACATATTGACAGCCTACACACTACACAGCCATTCACCCAAACTACACATAAATATCAAACATATATGTACTACGTATGTATCGGGGATGGAATTTCAAAATTTCAAAATGTACCAAATGGTTTTCATTTCAATTGTGCCGAAAACAAGATGAAAGTGCGACAAAATTAATTTTTTTAAGGCATTTTAAGAACAATATATTTTTAGAAATAATATTTTTAAATACACTGAAGTAATATTATAATAATTAATTAGCTAAATTATTACAGTAAATCACTTTTATGAAGGATTCCTTAGACATATACATTAATGCATAGAAAAATTACACAGAATTCCAATTCTCTTCTTCTTTTTTGGCGCTGTAACCGCCTAAGCGATTTTGGCCGAGTTCAGCAAAGCACGACTTTACTCCTGAATTGCCTTGTGTTGGATTTCCATGCTGACATTCTTATCGGTGTTAATGCTGGTTCCCAAGTAAACGAAATTCTCTACTTTCTCGAATGTACTGACTGTTTGTTTGATAAGAGGAGATACTTCGTCTGGTCCAAGTTTACCACCAAACCCATTCGCTTTGCTTCCTTATCCAACTTGGAAAAGGCAGAACAGACTTCGCGGTTTTTGATACCGATGATATCGATGTCATCGGCATAAGCCAGCAATTACACGTTCTTGCAGTAAATTGTTCCCGAGCGGTTCAGTTCTGCAGCTCTTATTATCTTCTCCAACATCAGATTAAAGAAGTCACATGAAAGTTAGTCGCCCTGTCTGAAACCCCGTTTTGTGGTGAACGGCTCGGAGAGGTCTTTCCCAATTCTGACGGAGCTGGTGGTATTGCTCAACGTCATTTTACAC
>NW_023468299.1:0-6030 GCF_013731165.1 Rhagoletis pomonella | reverse complement strand
GCTTAGCCCTTACCGAACCACATGTACGTTATTTCTATTATTATTATAATTATTATCGTTATTACGATTGTTGTTATTACCATTTTGGTTTCGTCTACCATTATTATTGTTGTTGTTTCTATTGTTGAAACGATTATTATTTTGGTAATTATTATTCCCGTTATTATTATTATGATTTCTATTATTATTATTTCTAGGATTGTTATTATTATTTCTGTTATTGTTATGATTCGAATTTCTATTATTGTGATTCGAATTGTTGTTTCTATTATTATTATTATTTCTATTGTTATAATTTTTATTATTGTTATTTTTATTCCGCTTGTATGAATTGTTTCTATTAGAAAAGTATAATATTTGATTTTCATTACTAGCAAAGTGTTTTTCTAGTTCTATTGCTAGTTGTACCGCTTCATTCAAGTCTTTTGGTTTAGAAGCAAAAATTGTAGGCTTAATATCTGAATTAAGACCATTTTTAAATATATTCAATGCATAAGTGTTATTAAGAGAAATAATCGTGTTTTTCTGTGTAGCATTGCATTGTGGTATTTCGTTTATTTGCAGCTCATTCAATTCTGCAATCAATTCTAGAAGCTTTTCTTTATATGTTTGTATTTTCATGTTCTTTTGCAAGAATTTACTCAAAGTTAGTTGTATTTGTGCTATTGTTTTTGTAGACTTATATCTTGATTGAAGTGAATTTTTAAGACTATTGACGTCATTAATTTCGCTAGTACTTACAGCAGTTCTAACACTTGATGTTAATTTCACATTAACGACAAAATCTATGAGTAGTATTTTCGCGTCATTTGTTAAAGAATTGTAAATTATTTCAACGATTTTTAAAAATGATGTTAAATCTTTAAAATTTCCAGAAAATTCTGGTATACTTTTTAATGATAGTTCTATATTGAATGATGCCATATTGAGTGAAGAGTTTGAACTTCAATTCGAATTTTCAGGAGCTAAGTTTGAATTTTCAGGAGGTATGTTTGAATTTTCTGTCTCCTTTTCTAAATCTGACATGCTGTGAGTTGAATCTGTGTCTAATTTTTGTTTTAATAATGTCTTTGCTGTTTCATAATATTTGTAAAATTTCTCTATGAATTCTTTTTTTATTTCCTTACCAGTGCTAAATTCTATAAATTGTTTTTTTGACTAGCTCTACCTCTTCTAATTTTAAAATTAATGTGTTGTTAGTATATCCTCTGCTACCTGATTTTCTCAAATTAGTGATAATTCTAGTCAAACGATCTATGAATTGGTCCATTTACAAAACATTATAATATTTTTTTTTTCATATAATTTGATTTAATATTTAATTTTACGTGACATCATTTAAACAATATTGTTGCTTACTTTCTTATTAACATAACTTTTATAATAACTATTTAATTTTGAAATACATATAATCAAAATTATCACGAAAATTATAGCTGATACCAAAGTCCAATGTTCTTTCTCTTTGTTATCTTTTGGTTTTTGGTTGTTATTACCTACTTCGTAACCAGCAATTGCAATGAGAATTGCGTTACTCACTTTATTCCACCAACCCATAATTTATTTATTTATTAATATCTTGTTTTTTCTCTAATTCTCTCAATTGATTATAAAACAATTTCTTTTGTGTTCCACAGCTGAGGTCTATTAAACGCCTTAACTCCGCTTTTTCTCTGTTTAGCCGCTTGTTTTTGCCGCCCTTCGCCTTTTTTTTAGTTGGTGCTGCTGGCTGTTCCGGACGTTGCTTTCTCGACTGGTTTCTCTCTCGGTATTGCTCGATTGTTATAGGCTGTGGTCCACAATGTTTAGGGATAGGGATGTAGGGTGGTGCTTGGATTTCCACGCCCTCAGTGGGATTGTACTCCTCCACTGCAAGTCTATCAACCAAGTTTTTAAAAAGTTTATGGAATTCTTCGTCCATGTAAGAAGGATTCTACTAGGATTCCAGTTAGGTAGGGCAGGATCGCCATATAATATGTAAGGTGGTGTTTTTAGCGTTTGGATAGCTATTGCATTAGCATGAAAGCGCGACTAATGCAATAGGAGCCTTGGTTTGTAAAGCGAGGCTCAAAACTCGGCAGACGAGCAATTAATGCCCTTTTTTGAGTTCAGTAAAATAACAAGACAAGCAAGTTCAAGTATAAAACCTTAACAATGAACTGTATGTGGAGCAAGTGAAAATACTCATGTTTGACTTCGCTGTATGGCTTTGGGTATATATATAGGTTGGGTATATGTATGAAATATTTGTTTACCATATGTGTCATGATATTTATGTGTGTCATAGTTGTGATGTTTTTGTGGAAAAACTGAAATGACTGTACATCACAGTATGCACCAACGGATTGAAAGTAGTAAATAATTAGTACCTTTTCTAGTACTTTAAAATGCGTGACCGGAATAGACCTGCCGAAAAAGTGAGGTTAAGTTACTGACAACACCTTGTTATTATTACACCATGATTTTTACAAACTACATACAATTAAAAACAAAAATAGTTTTTTTTGTCAAAATTTGTAAAAAAAAATTGTACAATGAAAAATTTAACATACATTTGTACATCCAGGGCTTATATTCAATACCCCACATAGCATTTGGAAGATTACTCTAATAAAAATCACCTTACTGGGTCTTTTTCGATCTCCTTTGATGATTAAAAATAATTTATCGCTTCCGCAATTAAAAAATACTGGAAAATAAGTCACCCTTACGCTTGAAAAGTGATTTATTGAAAATATATAAACAAAATGTAGGGCAATCACAAATTGACTATGCTGGGAATTGAAATGCGATCGTTTTCTTTGCTGTAAAAAAAAAAAAACATTTGTTTCAGCTGCCTTTGTTCCTAATGGCATAATTTTTCATAATTTTCGTAAAATTTTAACAATGGTGGCGTGGTGTGAAGTGTGCGGTGTAATAAAATAGTAGTATATGGCCATATGTATTAGTAGTACGACCTATTAATAATATTTTTCATCTTAGAAATTTGACATCTTGAATCCAAAGCACAGACCAAGAAATAAACGATGTGTTACAAAAGCATTTTGGGCATGCTAAAGACAGGTTGGAAAAACGAAAATAAAAAAGATAATTGTAAGTATATACGGCGAAGACCCCGCGCAGTTCGTAAAATGGATTTCTTAATTTCAATAATTTTAATTTTTATACCGACAAAAGTATTGGCACAACTTTTCACAATGCGTACAAAGTTTTTTAACTAATTTCTTTTCGCTAATTTTTTTATAAGAACATAGCTCATATTACGACAAAAATATAAAGATAAAATGTCAAAACTTTGTGCATAACTCAGGAAAATGTAATAAATTACCAATTTTTCAAATCCATTTTAGCAATTTTTTTTTGACAATGTCTTCCATATAATTTATGTTCGCCATTTTTTTATATGGAAAGCACTATCAGAAAACTAGTAAAGAAGTGTAAGTTGAGGCGAAACCGAACTTTATATACCCGGCGCATTCATAATAGTATTATTTTTTGCCATAATTCTACTCTACGCAATTTTTGCATTTTTCGAAAACACCGTTATATGGGAAGTGGGCGTGGTTTCTGATTTCGTCCATTTTCAATAGCAACCTACCTTGGATAAAGGGCAACCTACATACCAAATTTCGTTGAGATATCATAATTTTTGCTCGAATCATCGTGTACACGGACAGACGGACGGACGGACGGACATACAGACATGGGTTAATCGACTTTCTTTTCATTCTGATCATTTATGTATACATTTGTCTATATTTATCTCTATTCGTTTTGGCTGTTATAAACAACCGTTATACGAATAAAGTGAATATACCCTTGTCCACAAGTGCGCTCGGGTATAAAAATAGCTTAAAATTAACGCGAGTTTTAAGCTACTTGGTACCTTTATTGCGCTAAAATTTATTACTCAAAATCTTTCTAAAAGATCTACATATTATAATAATAAGTAGCAAATTCATTGAATTTATTGAGCGAGTGAAAAGAAATGGAACACAAAACTTTGCATACGTTGGGTAGGTTCAGAAGGCGCCGCAGTTGAGCGCAACCGCTGCTAAAAAATCAGTGATCGTAATATGTCTTCTGAACGGTTAATGTATCAAAACTGGAAATATTTATTAAAAAACTATTAAAATCAGTAGGCATTGGAATTCTACTGCGAATATCTTCTAAATGATTAGAGTAATCGATTAACTACAGCGGTAGAGCGTTCAATTTCCTATAGAAATAATTGAAACTCATTTGACAATAATTATTTTTTAGTAAGTTACAAAATTCAAAACAAAAAATGATTTTCCTTAAAATACTTCAATTTTTGACCTTGAATATCTTTTAAATGGTTAGATTAATGAAAAGAGTATGTGAGACCATTTTTGTAGAGCATTCAATTTCCTATGCAACTGGTTTAACGATCTATTGGTGATAAGATATGACCATTTTTATATGAGACTAAATTGAAAATGGAAAAATATGATGAGCATAATCTTCCCGTTAATATTAAGAGCTCAGATTTTGGTAAGTACTTAATAGAGGTACCCAGGAACTAGTTTTCGTGTGTCGGATCCAAAAAAAAAAAAAATACTTGACTTTTTTGACCCACGCTATTACATATGTAACATTACTTTCATGTATAGTAGTTGCCTTTTATAACTGAGCCGTTTATTTTGAAAGTGGCATAAGTCACAAAAAAATCGAGTTAATGATAACACCAATTAGAATTTAACGGCATCTGTTAATTAAAAAAAAATGCATTGGCATTTTGAGAACTACTGCGGTTTTGTTCGATAGAAGTTTTACTAATCAGCAGTATAAAGAAAATATTTATTTTGAAAGTGGCATAAAGGGAAAGTCTATAAAAAAAAATCAAGTTAATGATAACATGGATTACACTGAGAAAAGTCAATTTTGAGCAAAAAAACATATACTACCAAAACTAGGAGCCAAATATAGTAAACTGCCTTTTTAGTTTCTTTCTATGGCGTCAGGATTTTTTAAAAAAACTTTGAAATTTCAAAAATTCGATTAGCTCCAAGAAATATTTAAAAAATTCAGTCCAACGCGAATCACTTCTTTGCGTACGTCCTTCCGGCTTACTAAAAAAGCCTTCTGTAGATAACCTAACAAATTTGATAAACTATTTAAAATACTGCCACTTACACAACGAAATTTAATAAATTAATACATATTGACAGCCTACACACTACACAGCCATTCACCCAAACTACACATAAATATCAAACATATATGTACTACGTATGTATCGGGGATGGAATTTCAAAATTTCAAAATGTGCCAAATGGTTTTCATTTCAATTGTGCCGAAAACAAGATGAAAGTGCGACAAAATTAAATTTTTTAAGGCATTTTAAGAACAATATATTTTTAGAAATAATATTTTTAAATACACTGAAGTAATATTATAATAATTAATTAGCTAAATTATTACAGTAAATCACTTTTATGAAGGATTCCTTAGACATATACATAAATGCATAGAAAAATTACACAGAATTCCAATTCTCTTTTTCTTTTTTGGCGCTGTAACCGCCTAAGCGATTTTGGCCGAGTTCAGCAAAGCACGACTTTACTACTGAATTGCCTTGTGTTGGATTTCCATGCTGACATTATTATCGGTCTTAATGCTGGTTCCCAAGTAAACGAAATTCTCTACTTTCTCGAATGTACTGACTGTTTGTTTGATAAGAGGAGATACTTCGTCTTGTCCAAGTTTACCACCAAACCCATTCGCTTTGCTTCCTTATCCAACTTGGAAAAGGCAGAACAGACTTCGCGGTTTTTGATACCGATGATATCGATGTCATCGGCATAAGCCAGCAATTACACGCTCTTGCAGTAAATTGTTCCCGAGCGGTTCAGTTCTGCAGCTCTTATTATCTTCTCCAACATCAGATTAAAGAAGTCACATGAAAGTTAGTCGCCCTGTTTGAAACCCCGTTTTGTGGCGAACGGCTCGGAGAGGTCTTTCCCAATTCTGACGGAGCTGGTGGTATTGCTCAACGTCATTTTACAC
>NW_023468298.1:0-6030 GCF_013731165.1 Rhagoletis pomonella | reverse complement strand
ACTTAATATTGTGTGAACATTTTGTTTTGCTTAGCTGTCATGCTACACCTCCTCTCTTTAAAAGAATGCTCATACATTTGGGTTAATGTATGAGTATTCTATTTCAATGACTTATTCAGTAACAATTAATTATTAGGTAATAAAATGTTTGGCTCACTTAGCTTATCGTTTATTGTTATGCTATTGGAAAAAGGTTTTCTTAATTTATTTTGTTTACATTTGTTTCACATGTGTCTTTATTGTACTGACTTTTTTTTTGTATTTTGAACATGATATGTTGTATTTAGTTTTCTTTGGTTTGTGTGCCTGTTTATTAAAATGGATAAATAAGTGTTTATTGTTTGGTTGTTTTTTTTTTTTTTGTTATTACTAGTGGAGTTATATTGCTTTAAGTCTATTCTTATGAATTATAATTTCTTTATTGTTTTTATTACTATTTCCTATGCTATGCGGTATTAAAGTAAAATTGTTGTTCTCATCGATATTTTTTACTTTGTAGTATCCGTTATATCTATTTTCTAACTTATGGGAGGCCTCTTCTCTAACTAATACTAAATCTCCTATGTTTATTTCCTTACTATAGCTACTTTTATCATAATTTGTTTTTTGTTTTTCTTTAGCCTCTTGGACTAATTTCCTAGCTCTTTGCTGTGCTATTTGAAGTCTATATTTTACTTCTTTGTCATAAGCTTCGTAATTGTACAATGGGCTGATTTTATTTTCTTTTAAAAAATCGTAGTTCGGTGGGTTTTTTTGCAAATATTAGTTCAAAAGGACAATATTTATGTGTGGTTGATGGCGTCGTATTGTAACAATACGTGAAATACCTGAGGTATTCATCCCAATCATCTTTGTCACTGGATATGTATGAACGTATATATTCATTGAATGTCCGGTGACTGCGTTCTACAGTACCCAAAGTTTGATGATGATACGGTGTTGAAGTTTTATGTTCAATTTTTAACAGTTTACACAGTTCTTTGAATAAGTTGTTTTTGTATTCTGTGCCCATGTCCGTCATTATTGTATTCATGCGTCCATAAATCAAAATGAAATTTTCGAACACTGCTTTAGCGACTGTTGTTGCGTGTTTGCTTGGGACTGGGATCGCTACCAAGTATTTGGTTAGGTCACATATGATGGTAACTGCATATTCGTTTCCATTTATCGATTTCGGTAATGGTCCGACTGTATCGATTTGTACAATATCAAATGCCTTCGGAGGTGTCTCCGTTATTGTCATTGGTTCTTTTATATGCTTATTGGTCTTATTCTTCTTGCAGTGGATGCAGTTTTTTATGTATTTTCTTATGTCGTTTTTCATATTCAGCCAGCTATACTTCTGCTTGATTTTATCTGTCATGCGATTTATTCCTGGGTGGCCACCACTAATAGGATCGTCATGATTTTTGTGCAGAATTTCTTTTATTTTCCCGGGATTTGTCACATATATAACTTCTGGGGTTAGAGCGATTGTTAGCTTTTTGAGAACTTTGTTACCCATTTCCATAAATTTGCCTACTGCAGTATAATTACTTTTAAACAATTTGTCCCCTAAGGACAACTGTATTTGTACAAGTCCTAAATTGCCGGCTTCTCTTTCAAGCCTGGTAAAGAATTGTCCTAGGTCAATCTTATCCTCAACAATTAGGTTGCTTGTATCCAAAGTGCTACAAATTTTCTTTCCTTTTTTGAAATATAATTTCGGAGGAGTGAAAACGAGCTCGACATGTCTTTTTACTTCAAATTTATTTAGCGCTTCGTAAATTTTGGGGTTCTCTTTGTGACTTTCTTTATTTTCAGCATTACTGCTGGTCTGTTTCGCTGCTGATCTTGTTGTTATTTTTAATATTTTACTTGCTTCCACTGACATATCTTTTAAGTTTGTAATTGTTATGCGGGATAATGCGTCCGCAATATGATTTTCTTTTCCGGCTATATACTCCACTTCAAAATCGTACTCTTCTAAATCAAGTCTTACTCGTGTCAGCTTAGATGAAGGGCTCTTCATCGAGAATAGGTATGTTAAAGGACGATGGTCAGTTTTAACTAGAAATTTTCTGCCATAAACATATGGTCTGAAGAAGGTTATGGCCCAATGGATTGCGGCCAATTCTTTTTCTATTGTGGCTTTGTTGGTTTCACCTTTGGTGAAGGACCTAGAAGCGTAAGCAATTGGTAACTGTTTGCCATTATGTTCCTGACTAAGGACTGCCCCACAAGCGTACCCACTAGCGTCTGTTGTTATGCAGAATTCTTTAACGAAGTCTGGGTATTGCAAAAGTTTTGGACTAATTAATGCTTCCTTTAAATAGGCAAAAGCTTTTTGACATTCTTCTGTCCATTCGAAGGAAACATTCTTGGCTGAAAAATAGGCATTTATCTGGATGTAATTTTAGGTTGAATTTTCTGCAAGTGGAGAATACGTCTCTTAAATTTTTTAGCATGTGGTTTTCAGAACAACCTAATACAACTAAATCATCCATGTAGAGAAATGCTTGAGATGGCTTGAGGCCTGCAAATGCTAGGGTCATCATTCTTTGGAATGAATTCGGTGCTACTTTTAATCCGTAGGGTAGTCTTTTGAATCTATATGTGCCATTATTGGCTGTAAATGAGGTTATATCCCTGGAGTCGGGGTGTAATTCGATTTGATGAAAACCTGACATAAGGTCTAGGCATGAAAAATATTTTGCTCTTCCAAGTTGATCTAAAATATCGTCAATTCTTGGAAGTGGGAATTTGTCTGCTGCTAGCTTTTTATTTACCTGTCTGTAGTCTACCACTAATCTCCATCTTTTTTCTGTTTTACCTGGGAGTAATTTTTTAGGGACTAATAAGATTGGGCTATTATATTCCGATATGGAGGGTTCTATTATGTCATCTTCGATTAACTTATTTACTTGTTTGCTTATTTCTCCTTTTTGCGTTTGAGGCAATCTATAATTTTTTATGTAAACAGGAGTGTCATCCTTCATGTATAATTTTTGTTTGTAGAAATTATTAGAGGAAATTGGTTCTGTTTCTAGTGCAAATATGTCTATGAATTCTGTGCATAGTGTTGTTAGTTGAGAGTTGACAAATTGTGGAAAGTTTTTTGTTAATCTTTTTAATTTCTCTGTATCATTGCAATTTTTATCGTGTGTGGTTGTTTTAATTAGTGTGTAATCGTCTAAATTTTCGGTATTGATCTTGTAATTTTGAATAGTTGTGTTTTTATGTGTTGTGTTGATAATTCTAACAAAAGTTTGATCTTTATTTGTGATAGTGTTTGCTATGAAAATGCCTTCAGATAATTGTTGGTGTGGTATGAAGATGTTTTTTTGTTATCGGTGTTTACTTTGACTTGTCTAATGACTTCAGATCTAGCAGGGATAGTAAGTGTGTTGACAGACAGACAATTTGTTAGGTGCATTGTTATTGTTTGGGGGAAATCATATGGCCTTAAGATTAATTTATCCTCTGTTTTTCCATAATCTAAAATACAATTGTATTTCTTTATGAAATCTAGTCCTATTATTCCATCGCATGGGATTGGAAAGTCGTCTTCTACGACATGGAATTTATGGTAAATTAGAAGGTCATCACCTTTTAAATCCTCTTTAATTGTGCCTAATGTGCTAGTTATTCCTTGACCAATGCCCTTTAAATCTGTAATTTGTTCTTTATTAATTTTGTGAGTTTTACAAATTTGATGCATTTTTATAATGGAAATGTCTGCTCCCGTATCAATTAAAAAATTTGAAATCGAATTATTTAGGGATGTCCTTGTGGATATATAGCTGTTTAGATTTAGGTTCAGTACACATATTTTTCTTTCTATTAATTTTGAAGTGGAGCTTCCTGGTTTTCCGTCTGGGTGCAGCTGCGCACATTGCGGGTCTGGTTGTAGGATCTACTGCCGTTTTGGGCTTGTGATCCTCTTCGGTTATTATTATTATTGCTGTACGACCTCGAGTTATTGTTGTATCTCGGTTGTGGTCTGAATCTCCGATTTTGGTAATTTCCATAGTTGTTACTTCGGTATCCTCCCCGGAAATTGTTCCTGTACTGACTCTGTTGTCGTACGTTCAAAATTGTATTCGAGCTGCCTGTTATTTCGGTACAGCTGTTGGTGAACTTAGAGATCGCATCGTTCATTGTTGTGAACGTTCCCGCTTGCATTATCATTTTAACATTATTGTTGGAGCTGTTTTTACACATTGCCTTGACGGCTGCCTGTGTAGAATATCTCGTTGCTAAGTCTGGGTTTAATCCATCCGAGATATATGCTCCTTCTAGTGATCTGGTAATTTTTTCTATTTCCGCTGTGTATTGGTTAGCAGTTTTACTACGTTGTTGAACGTTTAGAAGTTTAGCGGTTAAAACCTCTACCGATTCACCTTTTATCGCGTTTTTGAGTTTTGTTTTTATTTGTCCAATCGTGTTTTCATTACTGATGAAGTTTCTTGCCGTTCCTTTTAGCTTGGTCTTTATCATTGTTATTGCTAAAAGTTCGTGCTCATCCTTGATTTGATCAAGTATGTCGAGGGCATCTAAGAAGCTGTGTAAGTTTTCTGGCTTCCCATCAAACTCTGGGAGTACTGACGAGGCGGTTTTAATGAATTCGACTACTGTTTGTACCATTGTGACGTTTATGGTTGGGATGTTTACTTTTTTGGTGTCTTCCCCATGACTTAAAGAGGGTGATGGAGTCCGGCTTCGGACGCGTTCTGACAGAAGTAGGTTAAAATCAACCTGGAGATTCTCCTCTAATGTGGTTGGTACTGTTACTTCTATATTGTGTCTAGATAACGAAGATACAAGTTTATCTCGTACTGCAATGAAAAATTGGTAAGCTTCCTTTTGGTGTTCTGTGGTAAGTATGCGATTTGCTACATTGATCACCTGTCTAATGTTATTAAGGGCTTCCAAGATTATGTTCAAATGTTTTACTATAGTTTCCGTTGTTATAGGAATACTCTTATTTATACATTTGTATGATCGTCAGTTAACGTGTCATGGATTTCTTTCCATTGATTCATTTCTGGTTTAAAACTTTTGGCATTTTTGAAAGTTGTTTCTTTTTATTGAGAGAGTTATACGCGTTGTTGTACATTGTTTAATTGTCTCAATTTGATGTAATTTTTTATCAAGATTACCATTGCGACAATTAAACATGTAGCTACGCATGCAAAAGCGGTCAACCACTTATGGGGAACTTCTTCCTTGTTTTCTACGATAGGATGTGGTTGATATTTAATTACTTTAGTTTCGTAGGTGTTTTCACCTGAGGTTTCTTTTCCTACTTCGTATCCTGCTATTCCTATTAATATGCCGTTTAGTGCAATTTTCCACCAAGTCATTTTTATGTTAATAATATTTTACGGTTGAAAAAAAAAATGAATGAGAAAAACAATTTTCCTTTTTATTATTAGTTCTTGTTTTTTAATTTAATAAAAAAAAATTTTTTTTTTGTATTTTTACTAGTTATAGCTATCTTATTTGTGCTAACATTCTCCTTGTTTCTTCTTCCCTAGTTTTTGGATTTATGACGTCTACTAAGGTGGTTTCCCTGTTCATACTATAAATTTCCTACTGATCCTTTTGGTGGTTCTGCGTTGTTGTTGTTGCTGGGTTCCACCCATTTTTGTGCAGATCTTTTAGTTTGGTTATAAACTTCTTCTTTTGTTGCCCGCGACTGATGTTAATTATTCGCTGTAGTTCTGCACATTCTTTTTGGTGCCTTCGCTTTCTACCTCCACGTTTTTTGGGTTTATGTTCGCAGCTTATTCGTTGCCTAAACTCTTGTAAGTTGGCTTTTTGGCGGTTTTGCCTTTGCCGGTATTCCTCTAGGGATATTGGTTTGGGTCCTATTACAATTTTTGTAGGGATGTATTTGGGGTATTCTTCTGCGTTTTTCGATCCTTCCGGAACGTATTCCTCTACCATAATGTACTGGCAGGGTCTTGATAGAGTTGGCAGGGTCTAGATTTGGGTTGGTAGGATCTAGCTTTGAGCTGGCAGGATCTAGCTTTGAGCTGGCAGGAT
>NW_023468297.1:0-6030 GCF_013731165.1 Rhagoletis pomonella | reverse complement strand
GTCTGGGCATGTCATAGCACACACTTTTCTTTCTCTACCTAGCGCAGCGATCGACATGTCATAGCTTACTGAGCGCTCTGTGACCACACGCGTGTTTCACCCATATACGAGCAGCGCACAGTGGTCAATAAATGGAATTTAATGTTCATAATTCACTGTAGACTTCATTTCTCAACCGATTTGATTAATTATTTTTTTAAATGAAAGCTAATAAAATTTGCAAGAGACTAGTCGAGCCCAATTTTCGAATTTTTATTTGTTTGTATTAATTTTTTATAAAAACTAAAAACAAAAAAAAATACTTTTGGTAAAATTTTTTTATAACATTTCAAATTATTACTTTTTAAATTTTTTTTGTTTTAGGAGAATTCTACAATTGTTTTTAACTAGTTTTTATTATCAAACTTTTATTAGCTGGAACAGGAGAATCGGTCTTCTTCAAAATTGGCGCAATTTCTGCACTTTGCACTAAAAAATTTAATACAAACAAATAAAAATTCGAAAATCGGGCTCAACTAGTCTCTTGCAAATTAGCTTTCATTAAAAAAAATAATTAATCAAATCGGTTGAGAAATGAAGGCTCCAGTGAATTATGAACATTAAATCCCATTTATTGACCACTATGCAGCGGTAGCGGAGCAATGATTTCCACGCACACAGTCTCATTCATTGAATCGTTTTTATGCAATGGTCGGCATACTAGCGCATTCAAACGATTCAATAAGTGGGACTGTCTGCATTGCTTAGCTGGCGCTCTTCGTATGTGAAACACACATGTGCTCAGAGAGCGCTGAGCATTGTTTAGGGGTGGCTCACAAGCATGAATATGTTCCGCTCTCAAACCAAATCGTGGTTGCCTCAACTAAGAATTGGTAACTATGACTAAACCATGTGTTGAAAAAAAGCTTATCTGTATTAGCAGAGCTAAATAATATCCTTTTATGAACCATACGTTAAGTTGAATGAAATTTGTAGAAATATGCTTCAAAAAATATTTATTAGTATTTACCAAACCCTTCAACTAAATTAACGATTTGGTACAACCAAGATGAATATTAGAAGAAATATATATATTTCATGTTATTCTTTAGTTAAAAAACAAACTCCGGCTGTGAATGTAAAGCGGGTTAATTTTAAGTTAGGTGTATCTGTTGCGCTTTACAATAAGGTGCTATCAACTGATATCTGGCATGCCAATGTTAGTCTGCGCCCGTTTTCTTTTTTCGAAAAGAAGAGAATCAGCAGAGAGTGATATAAATAATAATAATGCTATTAGTGGAAGTTCGAATTTGAAGGTGTATTTTCAGAATATATCTGGCCTTCGAACTAAGTTAGAAGATGTTCGTACACTTAACTCTCAATTGGATGTGATATCTTCGTCATTGTTGAGACGTGGCTACATCCGAATTTTCTTGATGACGAACTTTTTGATTCGAAACTGTTAAATGTTTATCGAAAAGATAGAGATCCGGTAAAAACTGGATGTGTAAGAGGTGGAGGAGTTCTTGTTGCAGTTCAACGGAAGCTGCTTTCTTATTTTGTTGCTCTTGATAATAATGACTCACTAATTGATCAAATTTGTACACCAACTAATGTTACAGCATATAGTGAATCTTATTTGCTTGATAGTCTTTTAAGTTTCAATTTAGTGCAAATTAATAATTTTATTAATAAATTAGAACGATTTCTTGATCTTATCTTTATTAGCGATAATATTAACTGTAAAATCGAGGAATGTTGCTTTCCTATCTCTCGTTGGGATAAGCATCATGTCGCTTTAGTTCTTAATTTTAAGTTATATAATTTTTTTAATTTACATTCTGCTGAAGTACTCAACTTTAACTACTCTGCTTGTAATTTTTAAATTTAAATAGCTTACTATCTGATTTTGATTGGGAAAGTGTTTTGGCTAGCTCCGATGTGTCTAATTGTTTTACTACTTTTAAAACTATCTTGCATCAGTTTTGTGTAAGTAATATACCAGTTATTAAAAACAGGAATTATAAGCTACCTTGGTATAGTTACGAATTAAAAAGGTTAAAGAATCTAAAGAATAAATTCTTTAAAAAGTTCAAGAAAACGGGAAACCAGATCTTCTTTTTCATTATCAATAACATTTAAATAAATTTAACTGTTTAGATAATTTCCTTTATAGAAATTACATACTTAATGTTGAATCATATATAAAATCTAATCCAACGACTTTTTGGTAGTTTTTTAAGTCCAATAAATCTAGTTCCGGCATACCCTCAGCTGTTTTCTTTCAAGACAAATTTGCTAGATGTCCAGTTGATGTGGTATGTCTGTTTTCGGAATTCTTCAGCTCTAACTTTAGTTCTGATGACGGCGCTTCCCAACCAGACTGTTATTTTACGGCGAATTCGTCTCTTAACTTTGGGTTTTTAAGTTTGTCATCTAATGACGTTGCGAGTTTCCAAACTGAAACCGTCGGTTAAAACTGACATTGATGGTTTGGCAGGTGTATTATTGAGAAACTGTCCCTCTTTAGTTTTCCCACTGAAACAGATTTTTAATAAATCACTAGCTTCTGGGGTCTTTGTTGATGATTGGAAGATGACTTATATTGACACCCTTTTTAAGAGTGGGAATAAAAGTTACGTATATTATAGGCCAATACAAAGTTATCCTTGGTGTCCAAACTCTTTGAAAGTTTAGTAGCAGAAAAAATGTATTTTGCAACTAAGGGCTTAATTTCACCCAATCAGCATTGCTTTGTTTCTAGTCGCTCAACAGTCTCTAATCTAGCTGTTTTTACTGAATACTGAATTGCATCTTTTTCAAGTGGATATCAAGTCTTTTGTGTTTACACAGATTTCTCGAAGGCTTTCGATAAAGTATCACTCTGAAGCTCAGTTAGCATGTTTGGGTTTACATTTCGATTTTTATGCGTTGGATTAAGTCTTATTTAAGTAACAGATGCTGTGTGGGGCAACTTCAGAACCTTTTATAGCCTCCTCTGGGGTTTCTCAGGGGAGTACACTAGGTCCATTGCTATTTGTTTTATTCATAAACGATTCAAGTTCTTGCTTCACCTTTGCAAATTTTTTGCTGTATGCAGATGATTTAAAAATATTTTCGATCATAAATAGCTCATCTGATGCGATAAAGTTTCAAGCTAAAATTGATAATCTGCATCGTTGGTGTACTAATTATTGTCTTTTTTTGAATGATAAAAAATGTTTCAAAGTCACCTATGAAAAAATTTGCAATATCGTGGCTACGTCTTATAATATATCTATTACAATATTAAATTATGCTAACAATATCTTGGCGTAATTTTTTCTTCAAATTTTTCTTTTAATAACCATATTTGTCATATTGTTGCAAACGCTTATGCAATGTTTGGATTTGTGAGGCGAAATAGCACACATTTTTCTGACCCATATATCCTCAAATTGTTGTTTACGTATTTTTTCGCTCCAATTTAGAATATGCTGCAATTATTTGGAGGCCTTGCCATAAAAACATGATAAATCGAATATAACGTGTCTAGAAAGTCTTCCTAAAGTTCGCTTTGCGCAACTTACATTTTTCCGAACCGTTACCATCTTATAGTTCTCGCTTACTATTAATAAATCTTAAGTCTTTAAAGATAAGAAGATCGGTTCTCCCTTTGTCTTTTACGTTTAATATTATTATTGGTGCTACGGTTTGCCCCATTCTTTTAGAAAAAATTAATTTCAACATTCCTCGGTGTAGCTTACGATTTTTTCCCATTTCCCATTGGGGATAATCACAAAACGGAATATGTATTGAACGCGCAATTAGTCAATTTAATATTATCTCAAAAATGTAATTATTGATTTTTTTTGCTCGATAAATGTTTTCAAAAATCTATTGAACTCAATTTTATAAATTTTATTTCTTCCACCAATTATCAATTAAGTTGAATTTTGTTAACTAGTCTGTAAGGAACGTTTGCATGTTTATAGACTCAATAAATAAATAAATAAATAAACATTGCTTCTGGTGTTCAGTGATTAGCTGCCTAATGTGGTCATAGTTTATTTGGAAACGCAATCGACCGAAGACACACAGTGGCTAGCCAGCCTAACTAACCTGTGAAAGCATCAACAGATTAAAAATTCCTATGATGCGCTTAGACTTCGGTCCGAGATCAATATTCTTCACAGTTGGTGTCTCAGCGCTCGCCTTTCACTAAATACTAAGAAATGCTTTCAAGTTCCCTGCAAACCATTTTTTTAGAGTATTCTGCATTGTAAAGAAATTTTAAAGAATTCGTTAAGATTTAATTCGATGTTTGCCGAATTTTCTAAAATGAAATAAATTACGCACACCTCCATTCTTTTACGAAATTTCGGAAGAAAATCTGTGAACCAACGAAAATAATGCTGCTATGTGAAGAATATTTTCAGAATTTTTCCAGAATTTTCTTTATTTTTCGTACAGAAATTTCTTTACGAGTTCGTGCCAACCACTTCATATAATTTTCTTTGAAAATTCGTAAAAAAATCGTTACAGAAATGAGAACGATTTCCTTAAGATTTCGGGAACTTTGGTTTGCAGGGTTACTTTTTCCAAAAGTCACAGTATTGTTTCGTCGTTATATGCTATCTCTCAAACTCAACTTCAAAGAGGTTCATCAAATCAAAGACCACGGCGTTATCTTCCGCTCTATATTTTTTTTTTTTTAACAGTCATATAAGACACTTCATTTCTAACACACTTATGCTGGATTTCCACTTGGCATTAAATGGCAAATGACAAAGTCCGGCATTAAAAAACAATCGTGTCATTGCATTAAAAAAATAGTCATTAGCTCATTTCCACATGACATTTTTTTAAATGGCATGCATTTTTTTTCATTTCAATGCCTAGTGGAAACTCGGCATTATTCTAGAATCGAACGTATTACGAAAAACGGAAAATCGATATGCTGCAATCCTTGCGGAAACCTGTGCAGCTCTATCAGTTGTTTTTCGAACACAGCTTTATGAAGGAAAACAAATAGGAAAGGAATTAAAAAACACTCACCAAGTGCTTATTTATACTAAAATTTTTTAATTTAACATATTTTGAAGGAAACGTTGGATTCTATTTCATTTGCAATTATAGCAGCGGAATAAGAGAGCGCTATGGAAATTAATTCACAAAGATATGCGGAACTGTCGGGCATAGTAATCATGGACGCATCTACATGTCGGCATCTGACTGAATTGTTGAACCAGAAGCCATTACTCCTTTTATGCCTGAAGAACTGGTTCTCAAACCAGTTAATGTAATAACAGCTTCTTCCAAGCCATTGAAAAATACACTTTGTTAGGTGCACCACCTGTTGCGCTTGCTTCTGCCTTCGGCCGCGCTTAGGAATTATAACACTTACTAAGTAGAATTCTCCTTTCTGTTTTGCCGGGGAAGAAAGTCTTCCATAATTCCGAAAAGGTATACAACATTTCTTGTGCATATAACTCCGGCTACGCCAGCCACAGTATTTCTGCGCCGAACCCACATTGAAATTTACCAAAAAGTGCATAGTTCACACCGAATTTATTAAAAAACTAGTGCTCGGAAACTTGCTACTTTTGTTTACGTTTAAATTCTAATCCTTTGACTACAAGTGTATGTTAAAGTTTTTAGATTCGGGTAATGCGTTTGGACACAACAACCGAAAAACTTTGCGCAAATACCTAAACGGGCCCCAAGTTTTCGATAAGGGGCAACAAACATTCGTTTTTGTCATGTTTCGCTGGACAACGAAAGAAAAGTAAACAATGCAAAGCAAACAACGAAAACCAAAATTAACCAAAATTATTGTCAGCTACTTTAAACTCAAATTAGGTAAAATGATTCATTAAAAAGCTTTGAAACGTGTTGTCATGTTGAATTATCTCTCTAGTTAAAGAAAAGTGTAAAATAGTGGTGCTTGTGATGTAAACAAATGCTCAGCAGACTAACCCGCTTTTGCAAACTTTTTTCTCAAAACCTGTTACAAATATATACAACGTATATTTCTTGCGTGATCGTGTATTTTTGGTTCATTCGTTTTTC
>NW_023468296.1:5690-6030 GCF_013731165.1 Rhagoletis pomonella | reverse complement strand
TGTTGCAGATAAATATAAAAACAAAAAGTTTGACAAATTTCCCAAAATGTTTCTCATTTGGCAGGCAATTTGCCAATGCGGCTTCAAAAGTGATCCTTTTGTAAGCACTGGTACAATTAACCAAGAAGTTTATGTTAAGGAGTGTCTGCAAAAGCGACTTTTACCTCTTATACGGCTTCATAAAGATCCAGTGCTTTTTTGGCCTGATCTCGCGATATGTCATTACGGAAAAATGGCTTTAGGATGGTAAAATAGAAACAAAGTGTATTTTGTAGCAAAAGAGGTGAATCCACCTAATTGTCCAGAGCATCGGCCGATCGAAACCTACTGGGCCGTTATG
>NW_023468296.1:0-5590 GCF_013731165.1 Rhagoletis pomonella | reverse complement strand
TAATGAAGGACATAAAGTCAAAATTGCGATCGTTTGCTTATTACAAGGAGAATTAACTCTTTTTTAACGAATTTCAATAAAACTAAGTTTAGATGTAAATATGTGTAAATATCGTTGAATTCCATTAATATATTTATGTTTTAGAACGTTTTAACTGTGACCAGTTTTTTTCGTGTACATTCTTTAGTACAAAAACTATTTTATAAATTAATGAGGATATGTACATACATACATATATGTTTGTCAAATTTTATGTTTGTTTTTTTGTTGATTGAAAATACTGATTCATCGCCTTAATAAATATGTAAATTAATTACAATAAATTGTACTTTTTTTTTGTTATATCAATCATAGTATAGTATAGTATACTTAAATAAAAAAACAAAACAAAAAGTAAAAAATACCCCAAAAACACCCCAGCCCTAAAATGCCCTTAAACCGTACCCCTCCCAAAGGGGGAGGGCAGGAATCGTCTCAGCAACAACAACAGCATAGACAACAAAGATCACAACAGCAACAGCAGCAACTTCCTCTGCAGCTCGAAACACCGCAAAAGTCAAATTTACATTTACAGACACAACAAGAACAGGAACAGCAACAACAACTGTCGAACCCAAGACAGACACCAAATTCGTGGAGCTCACAATGCCCCACCTCGGACAATAGTAAAAATCCAAATATACAGGATCAAATTGAGCTACTTCAGAAACAGCTACAATTACTCTACCAACAGCAAGCCTCAAATGATAAATCTACCCCAGGTAAGGAATGGATCACCGTAGAACCCAAAAAAAGGCCCGAGAAAGCCCAGGTAAGCCCACAAATACCAAAAAACCAGCAAAACTTGATAAGTACTGGCTAGGCGAACCTCAGGCTAAAGAAAATAGGTTTTCATCACTTGTAATAGAAGACGACGAAGAACCAAAGCCCAAAGAAAATAATCCCAAGCCCCCACCAATCTTCGTAGATAAAGTAAGCAACATTACCCCCCTAATGAAGTTTTTATCTGAAACCGCTCCAAGTCTGCACGAGTTAAAGCTCATAAGCAATGAGCAAGTTAAAATACAAGCAAAAACTCCCGAGGCCTACAAAACAATTGTTCAGCAACTAGAGCAAAAAAACACTGAGTTTTATACATACAAGCCAAAACAAGAAAGAAATTTCAAAGTTATACTCAGAAATATGCACTCGTCTATTGGCACCGAAGAAATCGCTGAAGCCCTACAGAATCTCGGTCATATCCCTATTAACATTTACAATATGAAACACAGAAACACGAAAAATCCGCTACCAATGTTCATTGTAGAGCTAAAAGCAAACCCTAATAATAAGCAAATATACGAAATCAAATATCTCTTTAACACAAAAATTGTATTTGAACCCCCACGCCCAAAACGCGAAATCCCGCAATGCGCTAACTGCCAACAGTATGGACACACAAAATCATACTGTCGTAGAAGACCGGTATGTATTAAATGCGCTGGCCCCCACTTGTCTGCAGATTGCTCGCGCAAGACAAAATCCAACGATGTTAAATGTGCTCTATGCGAAGGAAATCATCCAGCAAACTATAAAGGATGCATGGTGTACAAAAATCTGCAGAAACTCAAATACCCACCATTAAGAAGAATGGAGGACAACAATCCCAAAAGTGTCAGCCAGCAGCAATCAGCTCCACTTTCTCCCATTCGAGTCTCGCAACCGCCCCGAAATTTACTTTCTTACTCCCAAATGTTGAAAAGCAAACAAGCTCCGAGTCCAAGTAACTCTCTCCCTCAATCAAAAGAAAACGCCTCTGATGCCTCAATTTAATTGCGAGAAATGATAATGCTTCTCAAGCAAGTCATGCAACAAATCACAACTATGATGAATCTCCTCGTCACCCTTACGACGAAGTCCAGTATCCCTACAATTCCATGAATATTCTCCTGTGGAATGCTAATGGCCCATCAAAACACGTACTCGAGGTTAAAACGCTACTCAAGTCTAATAATATAGATATTCTCCTAATATCCGAAACCCATTTCACCGAAAAAAGCTATTTTCAAATGCCGAATTACAAACTCTATAATACAATGCATCCCGATAAAAAAGCACATGCTGGCTCAGCTATATTAATAAAAAACAATATTAAACACTTTAATATTAACTCATACTGCACGGAAGCTATACAAGCTACTAATATAGTTGTCGAGGACTTGAAAGGCCAAATAACAATCTCAGCAGTATATACCCCACCCAAGCATGCGATCAAGTCAGAAGATTATGTTAAATTCTTCAAAACTCTAGGAAGCAGGTTTTTAGCTGGAGGAGACTACAACGCAAAACACCCACAATGGGATCTCGCCTCATCACTCCTAAAGGCCGACAACTCTTCGCGGCTATGGCAAGATTAAATCTTCACTCAGCCTCCTCAGGCTCTCCAACGTATTGGCCAACCGATACAACAAAAATTCCAGACTTAATAGACTTTTGCGTGTTTAAAGGTATTGGAGATAATGAAATAATATGTAATCCCTGTTTCGATTTATCCTCAGATCATTCTCCCGTAATGGTCACTCTAAGCAATAATTTTGTTGACTCAACTTCTCAGTGTTACCTTCGCAACAACAGAACTGACTGGAATCTCTTCCAAAGCTTAATATCTTCAAAACTAAATTTGAAACACTCGCTGAAATCTAGCGAAGATATCATTGCAGCTGTTGAACACTTCAATAACTGCATCCAACAAGCTGCTTGGAGATCAACACCCATTCTAAGCAAATCACAGTGCACAAGAATCCCTTCTCTTGTAAAAGAAAAACTGACCAAGAAACGCCAGGCTAGAAAGAAGTGGCAGCAGACTAGACATCCCGAAGACAAAAGAAGATTTAATACGCTAACGAGGGAGCTCAAAGAACTCTTGCAAAAAGAACGCAATTCCCAACTTCATCATTATCTCAGTAGCTTAGATGCAATAGCTGCCAGCGATTATTCCCTCTGGAAAGCAGCAACAAAATTAAAGAGGCCAACTCTGGCACAACCCGCTATCAGAATGGAAAACAACCAATGGGCTAAAAGTGATCTCGACAAAGCAAGCACATTTGCACGTCACCTAAAAAATGTGTTTGCTCCGCATGAAATTGAACCCTCTCCCAATACTGCACAAAAAGTAAGACAGACTCTCGAACAACCCTACCAAATGGACCCACCCTTAAAAAAAATTCTCAAAAGCGGAAGTTAAGGAAGCGATTAAAAATTTCAAAGCTAAGAAGGCTCCCGGCTACGATCTGATCACTGGAGAAATATTAAAACAGCTCCCGGAAGAAGGAATCACTTTCCTGACTTATATTTATAACGCAATTCTCTCATCTGGTTTCGTTCCACCTCAATGGAAAGTTTCCCAGGTAAAAATGATTCCTAAACCAGGAAAAAGTGCAGACAAAGTTGAGTCACATCGGTTTACTACCCATCGCCTCTAAAACTCTGGAGACCCTTTTTCTCAAAAGATTGATGCCAGTAATAGAACAAAGAAAGATTATCCCTAATCACCAATTCGGTTACAGGAAAAAACACAGCACAATCGAACAAGTTCACAGGCTTGTAAACTGCATTCACACTGCATTCGAACACAAAAAGTATTGTACAGCTGCATTCCTATCTATATTTCAAGCTTTCGATCGAGTATGGCATGACGGCTTACTTTACAAAATAAAGAGTACCCTCCCAATAAACTATTTCATCTTTATCGAGTCCTATCTCAAAGATCGATTTTTCTTCGTTAAGCATGGCGAGGAGCAGTCTGAACTCTACGAAAGTTCAGCTGGTGTACCTCAAGGCAGTGTGATGGGTCCCATCCTTTACCTGCTATACACATTTGATTTACCATCATCCGAAGGAGCAATTGTTGGCACATTTGCAGACGACACTGCAATTCTCGCAATGGACACACTTCCACAACTCGCTTCGCTTAAACTCCAAAATGGCCTAAACAAAATAAACACAATGGCTGAAAGATTGGCGAATTAAGCCAAATGGGACAAAGTCTGTCCAGGTTACGTTCTCCCTTAAACGAAAAACCTGCCCACCCGTAAAACTCAATAACGAGGATATTCCACAGCGTGATGCGACAAAATACTTAGGTATGCACCTCGACAGCAAGCTGACGTGGAAAACTCATATTTTCACTAAACGCAAAGCACTGGGAATGAAGCTCAGAAATTTACATTGGTTACTGAACCCGAAGTCTCAAGTCTCACTCGAGAGTAAGCTCTTACTCTACCTCCAATATAGAAATACTCCAAAGATTCCAATCAAAAACCCTTAGAATGATTGTGAACGCTCCGCTCTATGTCACAAACAACCAAATACACCGTGACCTGAAAATCCCTACTGTTGCTTCCGAAATTAAAAAGCACGCCCTGGCGTACCAACAAAAAGTTCATGATCACCCAAATCCTCTTATTTCTACACTCACTTCTCATACAGTGTCATTCCAGCGACTTAAAAGGAAATCAATATTAGATCTCTAATAACATTGAATACCTGCGAATAGAATATGGTTGCGCCACTGGGTGTACTCCATACATGATTATTTTCTTATTTAGTATTTAAGTTTCAAATATTGCTTAATGTTAAAAGAACAAACAGATCGCAATAAAATATATGAGTTCAAAAAAAAAAAAAGGTGGCGTATCGCGGCTTTCTATTTTCCATATAAATTACTTAGAAAATAATTGTTTTTGTCTTTGGAATTTGTTTTCTCGGCTATAAATTATCAAGGTAACATATGCGATACATATTTTTGTAGGAAATTAGACGTTCCACAAAAACGTCGCTTATCATTTTTTGATAAACCTATTGGTTTAACGGTTATTCACACTTAAGGTTAAATTGATGTCATTATTACAGTTTTTTAGGTAAAGTAATTAAAATTATTTTCAACTATCCAAAAAAGAAGTCATTTAAAAATTGAAATTGAAAAGTTTAATAAGTCTTCCAAATTAATTTTACTAAAAACCCCCCATTACGGGGAAATCTTAATTAAAATCCTTTCTATTATATTGAGTTATGTTCGAAAGTTCGTTTTATCATTTTTCCACTAAAATTTATTTTAATATATTTTTCTAACAGGGAATTAAAACTTTAGGGATGTTTGTAACAAATTTTGCAATACTTAATGATAACACTCGATCACAAATTTAACAGCCTTATGCTATATAACGAACGAAAGGCAATACGATCAATTCGTCTGCAGAGGAACGCTTCAAAAATTAGTTCGGCGGCATCATTCTAGCCGGTTTAAACTCAACCGAGACCATTGCATCGTAATATATGAAAAGCAAGGCGAAGGCGACCGATAGAGTAATAAAATCGCAATCATAGATGTTGTCGTCTGCAGACGAATCGTTCGTGATACAGCATAAGGCTGTTCATTTTGTTTTTGTTCTCCAGCCGCCTCTATCCAATTTATATGTAGAATCGCTCGCTGATTCCAAAAATGGAGTGAATTTTTTTCTTTATGGATAAGTTTTCGGGATATTTGCAATATACCGTTGTTCAGATTAACACGTTCGGCTTCATTTAAATTTTGCGGGTGGCTACCAGAGAA
>NW_023468295.1:5024-6031 GCF_013731165.1 Rhagoletis pomonella | reverse complement strand
ATTTAAAAGTTTTGAAAATAATAATTTTCTTTGTTTTTGGCGCGACGTTATTTTATGTCTGTTTACCACATAACATTTTTTTTTTTTAATTCAGTGCATTTACATACGCAATTCCCAACCGGCTGATGAGATATTTTATTGAAGATGGATGTTGCTGCATTCGAAAAATTGGCTCCATGTTTGGTGTCCGAATTGCCCAAATTCCATTTTAAATCCCCACATTGCGCTTCTGTCTATTATTATCGCTTTCAGTAGGTTTTTTCATCACCCAGATCTATTAGCAAGCAGACTTATTTATGGATTGGGCAGTAAATAATTTAATATCACGCATTTCTTTTACTTATTATATACATGTATATAATGCCATCGCTTATGCCCAGCAAAAAACACGATTACCACAGAAACGAAAGTGGAAACGAGCTAGGCGATGGGAATCGCTTACCGTTTCGCTTCAAGAAGGCCTTATTTTAACATGGGCATGTCATTGGAGGTAAGCCCTTACCCGCAGCATTACCTTCAAACGAAGGAAGAACGCATGGATAAACAGAATCCAGAGAAGCGAACAAAGAATGCCTTACAGACAAACTACTGTAGAATGCCTAGATAAGTACATACTTATTTATATTAAATTGAAATCAGAAAATGTCTTAAAAGGTTAAAATTAATTAAAATTTTTATAAATCAGCGTACATATGTATGTATTTAGGTATTTAGATTTTCTTTAAAATCGGTATGTACATACATGCATATTTAATTAAGCTTAAAATTGTACTTCCTCACTCTTGTACGTCACTTCATTGACTGACTTCAACTTCGCTGCAAATTGAACAAAGCAAAACATGATTTTTATGCGAGACAAATTTCCACAGAAAGTAACGGTAGAAAAAGAATTTTTGGATATTCATTCCATTTTTCAGCTGACTACGATGCAGCATTCTACTTTGCATTCCACCAAATGAAGCAAAGAAGCGAAACAAATAAAATATTGTAGGACATTCTACTTTGCA
>NW_023468295.1:0-5014 GCF_013731165.1 Rhagoletis pomonella | reverse complement strand
AAAGAAGCGAAACAAATAAAATATTGTAGGACATTCTACTTTGCATTACTGGCAATGCCTAAAAGAAGCGAAAAAGTTCGAAGGCATTATAACGCTATGCCTTCTAGAACACGTTACCAGTAAAAGCGATTACCGATTTTTTGCTGGGTGCTTTTAAGCCTCTTACCAATGAATACCCACAAAAATCATTCACTTATTCAAATTAATACATAAATTTACAATGCTTACTAAATACGCACATAAGTACACTTGGTTTTCGTGTCATTGGATCTGAATAAAAGCCGAAGCAATGCAAGCTAAAAGGCTAACTAAAAGCACAGACAAAAAGCAAATGCAAGGTGAACGACACGAAAGGCTTAAGTTGAAACATTAAATTTCAAACAAAATTGATGAATCATCAGAGTAAATATACATACATACGTACATATGTACATTGTAGTATGCATGAGTGTCTAAGGCGCGCATAAAATACTGACTATATATATGTACTGATGTATGTACTATGTGCAACCATTTTGGTTTTAGTACAAGTTCGCTCGCGAGCCTTTCTGGCAGCAGCAACTAAAAAGGATAGACGGTCAGGAATGATAAAGTGCTGCGGTTGAAGCCACAGGCCCACCATCCAGTAAAACAGTACGAACAATAACGAAAAAAAAAAATCACTAGCAAAAGGAAGTTAAAAGTGTAAGAATGTGCACATATAAAAAATGCAAGAATATATATATATATACATGCATATTTTTTACGTATTAGCTATAGTTAAGTGCGTGTGAGCCGACGGCAATACAAGTGGCATGAAAACAAACCTACATACTACAAGGAAACTTTAGAAATAATTTTCTCAATATGAATCGAAATCTTTTGCTTTCAGTTGTTGTTCGTTATATGGAAGGGTGAATTAAAGAGTGATATTGCCCACATCAACAATACACACATATGTAAACTAAATATTTTCTTCATAGATTTATGCCTGTACTCGGCGGTTGCTTACCCCAAAGTATTTTGGGGCCAAAAATCAATGAGCCGCAAAGACGAGTTCGATTCTTGAAATAACATCGACCTGAATATACTGCTGAGTGGCGACCATAATCAGTCAAAAGGCATCGTACTTGAGGTGGAATGTAACCATAAAATGCTTAAAGCAGCTAACGGAGCTTTAAATTATATCCGTAATTCTGTTTGCATATATATATATAGGTTAAGTAAAAGGCATGTTTTGCAAACCAAATTTTTAAGAAAACTACATAGATAAGTGAGAAAAGGTGTTCTACATGCGTACTTGATGCTGAATATATGATCATTACGAGTACGGGTATATGTGACAAAAACTTATGCAATTTAACATTATAATGCCTTAAAGCTGGATTTGCATAAGGCGATTTTCTAAGCGATTCAACTTTGCTTCAGAAAAATCGGCATCCAGTTTAATATTGTTACAAAATCCATATTTCTATAAATTTTTTTAGATAAAAACTGAACTGGAAGGAGAATATAGTTCTGCCTTATTAGAAGGCTTCTACATATACTTGTAAAAGGCCCATAGGTCAGAAATGGGTCCTTAATCCGCGGATTTATCTATGGATATCTATGACAGTCATTAGACCAATTCTACTGTAGTCGTATGGTGACCTGCATTAAAAAAAAAACTCAACCTCAGGCTGCTGACCAAGATGCAAAGTGATCTTATGATCTGCATAAGCGTAGCGCTCAGAACCACGCTAAACTATAATCTGAACGCCATTTTAAATCTCCTGGCACTGGATTTGACAGAACAACAGATGGCAGCGAGCGCTGCCCCTCGCTTTAGAGATGCATCCCAATGACAACCTGAAACCCAGGGACACTCTTGTATTTTAAATAAATTTTGCTTTATGCCGATCAATACAGACCGTTGTGATTTAATTTCGGTTCCGTAAAGAAATTTTAGCACAAGAATCCAAGCAGGAAGGAATGGAAAGAAGATGTTAACACTTCACCCGATAGTATTGACATCTATGCAGATGGCTCAAAATTCGACGTTAAGGCGGGAGGAGGCGTTTTCTAACGAAACCGTCCTCTTGCCTATCTCATCAAACACTAGCAGTATTAGGCCTGGGTAACGGCGCAAATTTTTTGGCTCTTACACACTAACTCCAGCGCCACTGTCGGAATCAGCACAGTGTGTTGGCGCAATTGTGCCTCTTCAGGCTAAAGCTCATTTCCTTTATTGCTGCACGCTGCACCAAAGTGAATTAATACAAGGTGATATCGGTTTAGAAAAAACTCAAGTATACCCAAGTTCAAAACCCAAAAATACAACAAACCCAACATTTTCACATTCAGAAGGACCGCGACGAATTCTAGCAACACCACCTTATATAAATTCGCCTTGTGCTGTACATTTTACAAGAGACACTTCTATTTCGGGTGTTCTTTGCTGGTTCTTTGCGCCGCCCGGTGTTGTCAGTGTTCCGGTGTTGCTGGCGCCATTGCGTCACTGAGTTGTGAAAATCGGTATCGGCGCCAGTAACTCAGCTCTCGGTATCAGCGCAATGGCGCACTGTGTTACCCACGGCTAAGCAGTATATACCAATCTGAGGTTTTAGCTAACATGGAGGCTTTAGAGAAGCTTGGAATCAATATTCTAAGAAGTAGCGTCTTCATTTTTATGAATAGCCAGGCTGTAGTCAAAGCCCTGAGCTCTGTGACATTTTACCCAAAAATTGCGTTGGATTGCCGCCTATCTCTACGGGAAAAGGCCAAGCAGAGCACAATTCACTTCACTGGGGTCCCTGGTCATAGGGACAAAGAACAAGACAGATCCTGGTAAAGAAGGCATAGGTATACCGTATACCACTTCCAAGCTGATAGTTTGAGGCATCTGGGGTTACCATTTCTGACTGGCCTTAATGACAATTCAAATATCGACGCTGATGCCTGATGAGTTTCATCAGTTATTCGAAATTGCTCAGGAGGGTGTGCGGTGAACGGTGTGAGACTGTGGTAACACGATGGGCCTTCTATCTAGCTTCAGTTGGAGCCCGTTTTTACGCGTTAAAGTTGACATCACAATGGATGTCAACGCTTTTACAATATAAATTTCAGCTCTACTTATGAATTGTGCTCTAACTTCTCAAATTGGTAGGCTCCCAAGGACTTTAGTTGTATTTTTAACAGTGCAGGACATCGACCGACAAGTAACTGTCTTAACTTCCGCCTGACTGCCTACATATAAGTTTGCTTTTGCATTGAATGTCGTTTCGGTGTAGGCTAACTCTGCTGCTATCCTCATTGCGAAAACCTTTGCTTGAAATATGCTGCAAAGGTCAGGTAACCTTACTGTCCGCATGACGTTCCGTTCCTGGCAGTAAATCCCAGCACCCACTCCCGTTACCATTTAAGAGCCATCGGCGACATCCCTCCCCCTCAATCGTTGTGCGAGACCTTCGTTCCCACTTAAATCTAGGTGCCATGTAGTCCGCGTTGCCTGTACTTCCCGCCCCAATTGAGTTGTGCCCAAGATTCTGAAATTAAATTCCCCTATGGCCGTCAATCTACCTGCGGATTTAGCAGGACGGTTTTCCGCGAAGAAGTCAAGGGGCACTAAACTGAGGATTTTTTCAAGAGCAGCCATTAGAGTGGTCCTCAGCGCTCCCGAGATGGACCGTGTCGCGAGGCGCTAAACCCTCTCCATTGGCCCGAGGTATGAGGACTTTTTTGCGGAATTCCACCATGCCAAAGCGCCATAGGGCAGTATTGCTCTGACTATTGCTGTGGAGCACCCAAGCATCACAGGCCAGGTGACAGACCCCAAGTGACTCACAGCATTCGGATTGGCTTCAGCAGCTACTGAAATTAGTTGGGCCTTTATTACGTGTGTTATTAACCTCTATCCGAGGCTCATATTATTAGGTAAGTGGTAATGTCTATAGCACATTTACGGAAACACCAAACCACAGAACTTGCCGGCCGTCCCTGCAAAAAGTTCCATAAAAAAATTCATTAAGAGACTCTTCTATGTAGCATAAATTTTGACGCTAGCTCTACTAAGTAGTCGTTTGATGGATCACATAGAGGTAGGCGACCATATAGGGCCAACCCGTCTTAATGTAATGACTCTCCGAATTAATTTTTATTCCAGCCACATTGGTGGACGCAGCTTTCAGTAGCAAAGATTTCCTGCCATTTAGAGCTTGGATTCATCACTACGACTAACTTTAGAGCTGCGCCAATCGTTGTTAGTACCTCCTGAAAAAGAGGTAAATTTGACGACAGGATGATCAGGAAATGGTTTTAAAACCGTGTATTACATCGTAGGTATCCACCCTTCGTGCTCCGTCGGGCAGAGGAGCATGATAAAAAAACACTGAATAGTTTATATGGCAGATATGCATTTTCATTTGCAAAACGCACTTTTTCCGCACTAAGCAATTTTCGACACAGGAAACCACATCGTCATTTTGTTTTTTTTTTTTCTTTTGCTTGATTCTAATACGCTTTGCCACACAACGCCTGCTCAGCCACGCATGAGCGCACAAAGTGCGGCTGCTGGCCAATTGTGGTCATTCCTTTTTGTTGTGTTGTGATTGTTGCCGGTCGGTAATCTTGACACCCACACACACACGCACCACGCGCTATCATTGAATGAGCATCCCTGCCCATTCTTTTTCAGCTGGTTTCGGAAATTAAAATTGCTCATAAAAGTCGTTAACAGTTGTGTGAATTGGGTGAACGATTGTTGTGTTGATCTCACCATGCTCGGGTGCCTCCCGGGAAATATTCACGATTGTGGGCTCTGGGATGCGTGTGTGAGTTAGTGTGTGTCTGTGTTTGTTGTGTTGCTGTGCCGGTTTGAGGCAATGAAAACTGCAATTCTTCAAAACCAAGCGTAAAACCAACAGAAACCAGCAACGCTTTGAGTTTTTGCATTTTTCAACACATTCGCTTTTACTTTGCATACTCCATCGTAGATACGTAACATATATGTAAGTTAACACGCTGCGGCACCCAAAATATTCCATTCCCACACTCTACT
>NW_023468294.1:0-6031 GCF_013731165.1 Rhagoletis pomonella | reverse complement strand
GTATACGCCCAGTGGGCTTACATGAAAGTCAATGGGTATATAAAAATTATAGGCAGCCTCTATGCAACTTTTATGTATGCGGCAAAGAAAAATCCATTAAAAAGAAAATTGCTTGCAGCCATAATCTTGAGCGTGTGCGTGCGTTTATGTGTGTGTGCGTTATTTGTAATTAAAATTCTCTATTATCGCACTGTGCGTAAGTAAACAAAATGTCAAGAACAGCAGCTGGTAACTACTCGGTAATTGCCACTTGTTAACAATCAATTACTGTAATTAAAACCAAAAGCGAAACAAAATCTGCTGCAGCGTGTTCAGTTATATGCGCACGGATATCCAGTGCAGTGTACGCACTTCAATTATTCTTGTTTATTTGCTGCTGCTGCTGCTGCTGTGCTAGTTTTGCTATTTGCTTAAAAGTATGTGCATGTGTGTTGTTTTGTTGTTCACACACTTGATTGCATTATTATCCTTGGCATATGAGATTAAAATGGCGCTGTTATCTTTAATGGCCAATGCCTGCCTGTCAGCGCAGAGTGTCAATGTGGCGATTGATGTGATTCCTGCTGCAGCAGATATGGCTGAATTTAAATTCGCACGCACGCATTTATACAATCTGTTCTTAAATTGTTTTTTTTTTGTATTCTTAATTAAATGATCGGATTTCATTTGTATGACAAATCATTTTGTATGCTCAACAAAGTGTTGAAAGCGAGTATTTTAATTGCTAACTGCAGATAAAGCGATAACTGTCGCTTGTTGATTCTTGGCTGCTGATTAATCTGACAGACTGAGAAAGAAGTTGATGTTGTATGGCACGCGTTTTCATCACCACTTATCCTTGGTGTAGTTTTTCGTACTCTTTTTCCGATAATTGTCAGTTATGGTAAAAAGTGCTTATTAAGTTTAAAAATGTATGTGCCTCATTACAAGCAAGTAGCGCTGGGGTAAAGCTGAATGTTGGCCCAGCAAACTGCAGCATGACGATTGGAGTTCCGAGTCAGAGCAATCCTTTTATTTTTGCCAGCTTAGGACAAAGGAATACCTGGAATCTCCTTCGAAAGAAATATCCGGATACTCCCTTGGGAAGATCAATGACACTTTCTATATCGATGGATCAAAGATTAAGCCCAGTTGTACACCAGAAACTACTATCATTTGTTGTGAGGATTGAGTCCCTATTGAAACTCGTTGGAACCTTCCGTTCATAAAATAACAAGTAGTCACAAGTGTATGTGAATGAGATGCTGTCACTTTTAATTCATTATTTACTTATTTGCTGTATCCATAATAATGACTGAGATGGAGCAAAGTAAATTGTGGTGAACAGTGTCAAAGGTTTTGGAGAAGTCAAGATGTCACAATTGTTTAATCAAAAGACTGCCGTTCATCAGTTAACGAAAAAAAAACACTTCTTCTGCGCTTCTCTTTCCCAAAGTAGATGTGGGTTTTTTCTTCTTACTATTTTAAATATACTCCATTTAGCTTGATTGCGTTGTCTCTTCTACACAAAAAATGCCTTGCTGTGTGCCTTGATTCCAGCCGATACGGGCTCACTGACCCGAGTGATACAGAGGTTGTGGCTTTAACATGTCGTACCAGAATATGCTTGCTAAATGCTCTCATTTTTATTAAAAGCTTCCAACCCTCTCTACCCGAGGAGAGGTTTGCCCACAAACTAGTTCCGAAAATTCCACAGCAAATGTTTTCTATGAAATTTTCTATGTATACAAAATTTAGAAAGGTAAAAGTGCACATATTGAGTTCATAGACCATGTAGCCTATGTTGGTAGATATAAACCTCTTAAATAAACTTCAATATATGTACATATGTACGTATGTACTTGCATGTATATCAATGCAACATGCTGTATACAAGGAGTATTTGTAGATATTAAAAATTGTTAGGCATTAGGGTGAACTAAAATTTGTGTTTAATAGCAATAACAATTTCTAAGCTAAAATACGTTACTGAAATTTATTCTACACATCGTTTTATAGATTGGTGTTTTGATTGAATTCGACTTAATATAAATTTCGGCAAGAACGAGCAGAAGATTGTCCTAGAAGGAAACTCTTTGATAAAGAAGACTAAGTTTTGGTGTTGGAAAGGAAGTTTTTCATGCTGGAATTTTTTGTTTTCATAATGAGTTTATCATAAAGAAGGAAAGTTCACCTTCATAATTATAATTATAACTTTTGACTTTTTATTTTTAATAATTTTTTTATAAAAATATACAATTGTGGTCAGCGGATTAAGTGCCCATTGAATTTATGTAGGTTAAAGTGCAAACTTTAAGCCGCTAGAGAATCGCGTTTATTTTTAATAATCTTTTTGTCTGGCGGTGTTGTGCATTTTCTTCCATATAAAGTGAGCTCGACAATTTCTTTTATGGAATGATAGACTTTATTAAATTGCTATAATTTTTGTGCAAAGTGTGAAGCCTGGATTTGCATCGTTTCTGTTTTGTAATAAGATGTATTTTTATTTATAAATAAATAAATTTCTTATATGAAAGTATTTAAAGTTAATTACTATAAAAAATAAATAGTAAAAACATGTCAATTATGTTATTCATCTTTAAATAGTTGTAACGGTTCGAAAAATATTAGAAAAATTGCCAAAAATTACTTAACTGTTTTTTTTGTTTTAATTACTTATTTTTATTTTTTAAAAGTGGCAAGTTCGGGGATTGGATGCAGTATTTTAATTAACTCTCTTTATTAGGAAAATTTTTTATTAATATTTTTTTAAATGAGTGGCAACACTCTGTAAAATTTACATTTTCACAATTTTAATTAACCGAAATATGCATGACACAAATTTTTAATACTTTACGTAATTAACATATTTGCTTAAATTATTGATTTTTTTGGTAGGTGGTACTCTGTAAAGCTTTTTTGTTTTTGTGATTTTAATTCTCATTTAATACTAATTTTTTCATGTGTTTTTTTTTTACTTGCATTGCACTAGTTTACTTAAGTTTCTTTTTTGCAGGTATAAATTCTTCTTCTTTTAAAATAGGTGGCAACAATGTAACCTTAATATTTGAATTATCTGAAGTATGTCTCAAAATTCCAATACTTTAGTAATTTTCATATATGTTTCAATTATTTAATGTTTTTGGTAGGTAGAAACACTCTGTAAAGCCTTTTATTTTTTTTTTTTTTTTTTTTAATTATCTCATTTGATACCCATTTTTTACATATTTCTAACTTACATATTTACTACGATTTTGTTTTAAAGTGGCAACCCTAATCCAAAATATGTTGAAAACAATTTTGCAATATTTATTTTGATACAAGTTTTGTGTTCGTTTTACTTTCTCGGACATCCTAACTAAAGATTTTATTAGATATTGAAGTCCTAAAAAAAATTTTAGCAAATATTGTTTGCTCATAACCTTGTGGAAACAAAAACATAAAAATAGGCTGAGTCGTTTTTAAGATTAACTCCAACAAATTTTACTCCAAACTATAATAAAGCCTAAACTGCAAATAACGAACAAGTTTAGTCTCACCTTTATATGAATGTGCATTATAGAGATTTGCCAAAATAGTGTCAGAGCAAAAGTTCCAAGTTGAGATTATGTGCAATATGTGCATTGTACATACACCCTCATATGCACCTGACAAAGTGCATTATAAAAATATGCGACATTCGCAATCACATAATAGTGCCAACAAATACTTGCAAGTGCATGTAGTAGCTTGTCACACACGACTAGACAACATGTTGCAACTTTCAAGTGAAATGACATCAACCAAATCACAATCAGTTACTCAAACTCATGGATAAGCGCCCGACCAACAATACTCGTTTTGCCACTCACTCACTAAGTACTTTACACAATCAATCGCTTAGCAACACTTCTGAAGTAATGTAAAATGGCATTACGACATACAGATGCGGCAACACGATATGTACTTTCGTATGTATATATATATACTTTCGGTAGAAGTAGCATCTGCGTGTAATGGTTATTGTGTGTATATATATTTGGAGATAAAACCTTGTCAAGTGGAATGAAAATCCTACTGAATATCATACCAGTACACTTACATACGGCAAAAATATAAATTCTTAAAATTCAGAGTTCTTTACTGCAGTTAAGCCTTTGCTAGAAATACATAAGTTGTTACCGAAAATGTTAGATAATAGTACAAACAAAATACGAATGTCCTCTTCGATACGTAATCCTCAGCGATCGGCGAGTTGGCCAAACGATGAGCGGTATGACAGTAGTGGCAAGAGGCTTTAGGGGGTTTTGCTCTGGTGATGCCTTTAGCCCTACCGCAGTTCATCAAGACGGCCGATTGTGTTTTTTCCCAGTTAGTCATTTATTATCAAATATCTCCTGTGATAGAAAAACCAAAGTTATTAGTAGTTACTTGATTACGTTTTAAACTCTATTTTCGATTTCATGAAAAAACAACCTTTTAGGCTCTTGTATCCATTTTTTCTATCTTGTATATAGCAGCCATAAAGTAAAACTGAAATACAATAAGGTACCAAAAATATATGAAGAAAAATATAAATTGGTTACACAAAACCTTAACTTTATTCACTTTATAAAAAAAAACCACTTACTTGGTTCTGTTCCATCACAGGAGATATTTATGTACACCACCATTTTTGATTTATTATTACATAACCCAAAACATACATGGACATACATGCCTAGCAACCAAGCTGGCCAAGCAGTTAGTGTGCCACCAGGATATAACTAATAGCCTAAGAAATATTTTGTGGAATTTATACAAATTATACAACGAAATGCACAGCGCTGCAAACGAGCTGTGTGCACAAGTGAAATGCGCATGCATGTGACATGTAAATATATATCGCATGGCATGTAGCAAGTAAATTCTCAGCCAACGCTGTGCGCCAGAGCAAAAACAAATAATAATAAACGCTGTGCGGTAGGGCCATGAATAAAGCTAATTTTTGTGATCCACTGGGTGTGCGAGCACTCAACTAAGCGGCAAGCATGCTGAATTAAATTGAGAAAAATATCAACGTAATCAAGTGGTCGTAAAATATTTTCACATGACCGCAGAAAATGAAACTAAAATATAAAATAGATTAAATTTTTACTTGAATCGCTCATTGAGATTTCAATTGAAATGTTAGAAATAGTTTCACTCCTATCACTCCTTTGAGTTTTACGATTTGTTTTAGTTAATTAATTTTAATACGAAAGTTATCCAAGTGCAAAGATGGAATAAATTATATAATAAACATATTTTTTAGAAGCTAATTGAAGAAAGTAAAGTTTAGTTATCTGTGGTTTGCTGCATAATTGAAATTCGAGTAAAAGAAAAAAAATGCTTCAAAAGCTTGCTTAGGATTCGTAATTAAGCGCAAACGCAAGTTATTTTTCTCTGACAAATAAAATGACACCCTTGTGGCTCTGGCGTCAAGTGACGACAGCTGAATTCATAAAGCAAAATATCCAAAATGAAATTATACTACTTCTGTTCGTATGGAATAACAGCTTAAGTCGGAAGTTAGCCCTTCCTTATAACCTTTTTATTATTTAAACCACAAGGCAGTTTTTGGTGAGACCGACGTAAGGTTAGGTTAGGAGCGATACGAACCCCTAACCTATTCCTATTTATAGAGAAGCTTTGTAATTTCATGCCATTATCACTTTGAACCAATTGCTTTCCCTAAAGAAATTGGGAAGATCCAACAGTTCCACCTCCACTAACTCGCTGGACTAGAAAAATTGCAGTTCATTACTTTAGCAAGCATCCAGGATCTACATTTGAGCTTTATTTTCCAACAGCTTTTAAAATACACCACAAGCTTTCACTGTAATTCACACCAGCTACCGCCAAATAAAGTAGCCAGAGAAATATTAGTGGCAACCACAGCAGCCGTGGTTTCACACCCGGAAGAATGAAATGCAAGGAACACAATTAAACAAAGTAGAAAGTGCAATAAATTACATTTCATGGCAGCATACAAATACATGTAAATGAAAAAAAAATCACACGCCTGCTAAGTGATGAAAGAGAATTTGAGCTG
>NW_023468293.1:0-6032 GCF_013731165.1 Rhagoletis pomonella | reverse complement strand
GAAAATGATACAAACTTTGTTCTACGTACTGACAAATTAATTTCATTGCTGAACGTCAGGTGAATGGTCAAATGGCTGACACTGTTCTTGCAGGGTAGGTTAGTGGCTAAGCGTGTAAGTGTGCGCATATGTATGGCTTGCTTTGAGTTATTTTTGTTGTCCACCATCCTTTTACCCCTAACAATACCCACCTGCCTATTTGGCCACTTTTTTCTTTTTTATCTCCTAACCACCACCTCCGGACTGCGCACTTCACCTGCGCACTTCCCCTGGCCAGCCGCACATGTTCGTGCTGATTTTCCACCATTCAAGTGTTGGGCAAGCAAAACCAACAGCACAAATGTTGATTGCTGGCAACAGAGACTGACAATTAACGGAATTAAAAGTTGCAGTTTGTTTTGTGGTACGTGTACGAGCGGTAGTAAAAGCGGTAGCAGCAGCAGCAGCAGCTATGACAACAACGCAAACAGGAGCAACAACAACGCGCCAGACTGGTACTTTGTTGGACAACAGACAGCAACAGCAGCAGCAGCAGCACTAACAAAATGACTTTTACACAAAGTGTTCTGCTAGCTGGTAGCACTTTTTCATCATTCTTCCTCTTCATCAGTCATACAGCCTGCACTACACTCGACAATACGTTGACCAAGTGCACTTGCAGTCATTGGCGCGTATTCATAGTCCAGCAACTAAGTCGAAACTAACAAAGTTGCAACTTAAATTTAAGTACCAACTTAAAATTTACCTCTATTCATAGTCGAATTTCAGACTTCTACTAAGTAGTTTCGACTTAGTTTACGATATAGCAAAACGAGTGTGAAAATGTATCGATTTTTCTTTACGATATTTTGGAAAAATTACATTTTTATTAAATAATATCAAGTTTGATCATCCGTTTATGTTATTTTTATTTTCATTGCATGATTATGCAAAATAATAAGGTATCATTTTCTTGTTAATTGTGTGAAATAGCCAGAACAACCGCAGTGATGTGAAGTCGATGTTTATCGAAAGCATGCTGTGAAACATACAAATAGTAGATATCTAAATGTTATGCACAAATTTACTTTAAAAGAACTAGCGTGAAACTGACTTATTATTTGAAAATTTATCTAAATTATTCCAATTATAAAATTGTGATGTAGCTTTATTCGAATTGTAATACGCATTTAATTTCATCTTCCGATTAAAATGGATCGATCTTTGTAAATTTTAATTGGAGTTTATTCAATATTATCAAAATCACCTTCTACCAACTTAATTTTTACATATTTTGTCTGTTTTCCCTTAATTTGATAAAATACTTCTTCCTAGTTACGACTTAGTTGCAGCTGCAGTCGAAACTAAATTTTAAGTTGGTACTTAGCCAGAAAAGTCGAAACTAAGGCGACTATGAATAGCTATAGTTGTGACTTAGAATAGTTTCGACTTAGTTGAGTACTAAATATGACTATGAATATGCGCCATTGTGTTTACTGAGAAGAAGGCTGAGCTAGTCGGCTACTCAGTGCTACCCACTTGTACATATCCAAGCGCAAAATTAAATACCCAGGTTAAATGCGAGACGATTTTTTGGTCACCCACCACCCACCGATTTGCAGCTCTTCTGATAAACACCAATTTAAAAGAAAGTCAAATTGTTGACGAATTGTTTATTTTTCTTTTTTTTTTGTTAAAATTGGTTAGGAATGCTTGATTGACGCATATTTGAGGGAATATTGGTAGCGCTGGTAATATATTTGACGTACTAAGGTATGTTTGTGAAGTTGGCATAAATACGGTATTACAAAAAAGGATATAAGCTGTTCTGAGTAGCTTTTCAATAGTTCTAGAGTTCCTGAAAAGGGGGAAAGAAATTATGGATATTTTTCCGAAAAAAAAAATTCAAAAACTGTGTATGCCAGATTCACGCAGCATATGACATGTGACAAAAAGGCAAATAGACAGCAGTTATGATTAGCTTTTGTTTAATAGTTTTATAGTTCTTGAAAAGGAAAAAAAGTACTACAAAACTACTCCGAAAAAATTATTGTGTTGCTTATTGGCCGTTGAGTATAATTTAATAATTATTTTTGAGCTATAGGCCGTATGTTAAATAAAACATTAAATGTTTTTCTGTTTTATTTACTTTTTATTTTTATTTTGGTCGATATTTCGCCTTCAGTCTGAAGGCATCTTCAGGACTAAAAAAGGAAAACAATATTTTTACATCACAATATAAACCAACAAAAACATACATATGCACAAGTGCATTAAAACGACTTACACTATTAGCTTTGTCCGGTCGACTAATCATATGTTAAAATGTAAAATAACAAACAAGCACGAAGAAGATATTAAACATAAACAGGAAAACTAATAATTAAAATACAGTAATTGTAAACAAAAATTTTATACAAACAACAATACATAAAGCGCTGAACAGTAAGACAAAGAAATGTTTGTATGTCATCTCAGCAGAGCAATGTTGTTGTCCGAAGAAATCTTGGCAGCAGACGGACGATGAGTTAAACATGAACACACGATCACACGACACCTACTGTAGGTTTGTTGTTGTGCGTTAGAACTAAATTCCGATAAACGTGAGCGCAATTGTCGGTGTCCGTTTTATAGTTCATCCTTTTGTGATTAGGGGTGTTCATAATATGTAGCATCTCTAAAAAATAGCGTTTATTATAGATTTTTTCTTCTTGCAAGATTGCTACTTTATCAAAGTCGGGATAGTGTCCCGTATCCTGGCAATGAGATGACAAGGCTGTCTTATTGTCCGCCGAATTATTCCTCAACTTAATGTTTGATTTGTGAGCGGAAATCCTTGTCTTTAATTTCGATTTTGTTGTCCCCACATATACCATATCGCATACGTGGGACGCGTCGCCACTGCATGGTATTCTATAAATTACATCAGACTTCTCATTTATTGGAATTTTATCTTTGGTATTTGAGTAAACTTGTTTCAGCGTATTGTCATAAGTAAACGCTATGCGGAAATTGTCCTTGTCATATATTTTTGAGTATTTAATTCTCTCAGATAATCCTGGTACATATGTTGCCGATTTATACATTTGGTTGTTCCCGTCACTATATGATTTCTTTTTACCGGTCTGGACATAAAGTCGCGGATAAGCTTATTAATTAAGCAATGTGGAAATTCATTTTTCTGCAGGATATCTTTGATAGTGGCAATGTTCTTCTTATGATAATTTTCGTCACTTATCGTGAGGACTCTTGTTATAAAATTTTTGGCGGTATTTCGAATTATTTTCTTCTCATGTCTCGAGTTAAAATTAATGAGCCTCCCTGATGCTGTAGGTTTTTTATACCAGTCAACTGTTAATTTGTTATTTTTCCTTATTATTAGGGTGTCCAGGTAGGGTAATTGTCCATCTTTTTCTATTTCTAATGTAAATTTTATTTTCTTGTTGTAATTGTTTAGTGTGTTGAGCATCTTGTCAATATTTTCTGTTTTAGCAATTGCAAAGATGTCGTCGACATATTTAGTTAGTAATCGGGGTTTGCTTTCGGCGTCATTTTCAAATTTGATTAATAATTCCTCCATTACTATGTCTGCGATAACCGGTGAAGCGGGGGAACCCATAGGCATTCCTGACTTTTGCTCGTAAATCTTGTCGTTATATTTGAAATAGCGATTCTCTTTAATGCAAAATTTCAATATGGTTAAGAAAAGGTCTTTGGTTAGAGTTGTATGTTCTTGTATTGAACTCCACTTGGAATCTATTATCTCTATGGCTAAATCCACGGGTATGCTTAGAAAAAGCGAGACGACATCAAACGACACAAGACTTTCATCGTCGTAAATATATGTTTTTCCGATCTTTTCTTTAAACTCGACTGCGTCTTTCACATTAAACTTGGAGGACATTGTTACATTTTTGAAAACGCGGACAACATATTTACATAGGCAATATTTTTTTTCAAAAATTAAACTTTTTCGATTTTTACTTTTTCCTTCCCAGGAACTCTAGAACTAGAAAGCTATTCTAAAAAGTTTTAATTTTTATTATTTTCAAAAATTTTACCTTTTCGGCGTAATTTTGCAGAACTTTCTTTATCCTTATTAGGTACACTAGAACTATTGAAAATCTATTCAGAACAGTTTTAATTTTAATTTTTTCAAAATTTTAACTTTTTAGAAAAAAAAAATTTTGGCGCAATTGCAGAACCTTCTTCTTTCTTCTCAGGAACTCTAGAACTACGCAGAACAGTTTACATTTTTATTTTTTTCAAACATTCAACTTTTTCGTCTTTTTTGAATTTTTTTCGGCGTAATTTTGCAGAACTTTTGTTTCCTTTTCAGGAACTCTAGGACTATTGAAAAGCTACTCAGAAGAATTTTTTATTTGCCTTTTTGTTACATGTCGTTTGGTGTGCATACACAATTTTTCAAGTCCTTCATATCAAAGGCTAAAGTTATCACTGTCACTTTCCGATATAAATTCAGGAGGTGAGGCTCCAGATATTTTCAAGTCCACACTATTTATGCCTAAGTTTTCTCTCCCTCCTCAATACACTTACATTTGGCACTTTACTCCCTTCTAAAGAAGATTAAACATGTGCATGACGTTCAACTTAACATTGCTTACGGAGACTGCAAATAAAAAGTCATGGTTAACAGTTCGTCGTACCGCTTTCTTGAAACTTTTATTAGAAAACAATGCGGGATTGTCTACCGATGATTTTAGGGATTTTCCGTGATTTTTTTTGGTTTTTCCTTCGAAGTATCGCAGAATTTCACGGTAATTTTCAGCTGCAAGAACATATGTAACTATTTATCTACTCGGTACGAGATCCGATGCACTAGCGTCAGATACTTGGTAATGTTTGTGAAAAATCTGAATCTCCATATATAGCAAAAAAACGAGGATATTAACTTCGCCGGCCTGAAATTAACCGCAACATTGTCAAGTTAAGAAAAATAAGCTAAAGAGGTTGTTCTAGCGGTGAATGCGCACAAGACAATGTTTCTTCGTGATATTTACATTTCGTACTTTTTTTCATCTATTAGCCGTCATTTAAATGCATGTGTGCTTAGCAAAAAATACCGAGTCTGTTCTTCTCGTTGATATTAGAAAATCAGTTAGTTTCTTATCGTATGAATTACACATAATTTTTGCAAGTCTGGTACCCTAAGTTCTTTTCCAGAACCCATCTACTGGGCGGTACATGAGCAGATCTTGCAACTTGTACGCCCTCCTTGGCTAGCTTTTCAGCTCTCTCATTACCTTCCACACCATTGTTTCCTGCGACCAAATATAGGTGGACGGTTTAATCCACAGCTAGCCTTCTTTTAGCCTCTATACAGTTCGCGATGGTGATCGAATTTGTTTCATATGAAAGTAGAGCCGTTTGACTATCTATGTAAATGTTTATTTTTGCTCACTTGTCACAAGTGCAGCCCAACATCCTCTTGCACGTATACAGTGGGCCGAGGGCTTCCTCACGCGCTCCTTCACATTAAGTTTTCACAGTTTGCTGTCCAGTACGATTCCAATGTACTTCGTGTTTTAGTTTGGTTGAAGAGTGGTTTATCGCAATCTGGGATCTTGGATTTTCTAGTGAATAGTAGTTACAAAGTCAGTCTTCTCTACGTTAACGCTTAGTTCCACTTTTGGGGCCGCAATCACTGATGACTTTCAGCGTCTAGTTAACTCTTGAGTGCTCACAGAGTGAACCGGTGACAAGAGCAACACGTCTTATCTTATGTTCCCAAACAGAAAGAAAGACAAACACAAATAGCGAAGGTGAATTCTTTTTTTAGTCGAAGTTCGCCATTTTAAATTTTCTTTCTCAAGCAATCTGTACTGCACTGAGAACTTAATCCAAGAGCTACAACAGCAATTACTGTGATATATGAGCTTACTGATTTTATCAAAACTCCAGTGATATAAATATCAAATCATAAAATCAGTTGAATGCAGTTGGTGACCGACCTCAAAGCTTGAAGTCAAGCTTGTTGCCTATGCAAAAAACGTAGATGTGTATGGGTAATTACATTATTTATTAGGGTGGCC